>NW_008238346.1:780691-782599 GCF_000691975.1 Corvus brachyrhynchos
TATGGCACATGAAAAGTCTAAATCAGTGCTGTGAATGAAATATAAATTTTTAAGGGGTTGTCCATAGTTATATAATTAGAAATTAAACTTTTCAAAGAAAATTAAACTATATTGAAAAACTGAGGCTGCCAGTATACAGTTTCTACAGTCTTAATACAAAAATTTATGATGTTCAAGTGAAATGTTTTCATAAAGATCATTATCAAATGACAACATGGCAGAGAAGAAGGGAGGAAATGAGTGGGTTTTTCCAAATGTATGCAACTCCCTAGTGTACTGAAGACAGAGAAGCAAGACGAATGTTTCACATCAAGAACTGGAAGAGAGAAGATGCTTGTCACAAAACAATGGGATGGTCAGGGGAACCCACAACAACTGAGTCACTGGGCAATTTAGAGCCTGCAAGACCATCTGTTTGGTCAGAAGAAAAAAACAGTGTCTGTGGCCTTTCCTGCAGTGGGCATAGGTAATAATGGGATTACCTCAGGCAACAGCCACCAGCACAAGCCTTGGACAGCAGAGAAAAAGTGGCAGTGGACAGAGCAGCATGTAGACTCAAACAATGCCTCCCCTTGGGAGCCCCATGACTCGTCTCCAGTAGTCCCCAAAACTGTGATTAACAAGAATCAATGCTCATTTGGCTGCTGGATAACAGGGAAGATGGAATAAAGTATTTCAGCTCATCTCTGAAGCCATTTATGCACAAGATTGTGGCTGCAAGTGCTTCTGCTCTGACAGCCTTGGCCCCTGCATCGCTCCTGCCCTACCCTCACTCCATGTCAGACTGCCCTGAAGCCCAAAGTCAGGAGGACAATAAGACCTCTGGAGATCTCTAAGTGTACCAGTTAACAGCAGTTAACTTCAAGCACAGGATCAGTGAGGAGCTCTCAGGAGCTCCTGCCAGACCTTCACCCCAGCACCTGCTCCCCGCTCCGTGTAGGCAGGGCTGGCAGAGCCGAGCTGCCACAAGATGAAATGGTACATGAGCTCCATATCTGGGCACCAGCAGAGTGGTCATGCTGAACAATGAGGACTGCAGCTGAGTCAGGGGAAAGATCCATCTCCTACACAGGTGAGAGTAAAGGAATACAAGCTGGAGCCAAAAATATCTTGTATAACTCTCCATTCCAGAGCTCTTCCGTATCAGATGCACTAGCCTCCCTACTCATTTCCTCTTTCTGTTTTTTTCTTACCCAATTAGCACCTCATTAACCATCTCCCCACAGTGCCTGTAGTCTCAGCCATATTTAGCCCCTCATTACATGACACACCGCTTGGTAATCATCACTGCAGGGGGATCTGCAGATGTTCTGCTGAAAAACTCAGCTCCTCCAGCCATGACCCTGAGCTCTCCTGGAGATTATCTCTTTGTTATAATTTTGTAAGTATGCAAATAGCCACAGGTAACATAATCCATTTTTGGTTGTATTTCCTTGACGACAGAAGTGCAGCCACCTGTGCTGCAGGAGAAAGCAGTCTGTGATGGGGGCTGCTGGAGCATCTTTTCATTTCTCGGAAGTCATGTTTCCCAATTTTGCCTCATCTACTTATATTGGTATTATAGACATAGGTTCATGGTCCTTCCCTCAGTTACTACCAGAGCATCTAAATACTGTCTTTCAGGAGCACAGAATTGAGCAGTTCTGCTGGTTGAACACAGTGGCGACATGGACCATTGGAACAGGAGCCTGAGGAGGAAATAGGACAAGTTGTGGAGAATTTCTTTGGCTAAAGTGGGTCAAAAGTGTTCACCATTTTATTTTTTTAAAAATACAAAATGCAGGTTGTAGTTCTCAAACCAAACACCCTGAAATCTGTGCCAGCTATTTGCTTGGGGATCTGTTCATTTACCACCACACGTGTAGGGCAATCTGGAAACAAAGTCTGCTTCATGGTCAGGAGATCAGC
>NW_008238346.1:782611-803338 GCF_000691975.1 Corvus brachyrhynchos
TTTCCCAGGAAAACCCAGGCCTGTATATATGGAGTGTTGACACTCACTATGAATTGTTTTCAGTGAGGGGTTCCCTGGAGAAAAATCAGGCATAAAGCTGTTGGTCTGTGACATGTGCACCTAAACAGACAGTAAAACAGAGGACGACACAAAGATGGTTCTTTACTCACTTCCAGATTGAATTTGAAGACCTTGCCTCCTGTATGCACAACAAGAAACAATTTCACCTTTCCAGTCCAATTCTCCCCACCAAATTACTGAACCCTTGGTCTCCAGAGGTTTGTCTGATACAAGCTTAGCCATGTCCAGAGGGGAATACAAGATCTGTCTTATTCTATAAAACTGCTGTCTTTGTGTAGCAACTGTTTTCTGAGGCAATGAATCAGAGTGAAAAAAAGAACACAAACTAAAAAAAAAGAGAGAGAAAATAATAGATATATAAGGAAGAAAGGAAAAAGAGGACAATAGTTGATGGGTCATTATTGAATCAGCAGAAAGATGACTATATGTTACAGCTACAGAGTTGTTACATTATACAATTGATTCTTGGCATTCTTAGAATCACAATAACTCAAAATATGATACTATAGCCACCTGAAAAACATCATTAGGACAGATACTGATGTAAATACATGTGGAATGGCAAATTTACACCAGTCAATTTGCTTTACAATGATCAGCATCATAGGGATAAAGAAAATCCTTGAGAATGCAGAACAGGGATTACCCAATAGCAAATGTTTCTGTCCTGCCCTCACACACAGAGCAACTAACCTGAGAGTCAATTGCCATGACTCCAACAACTCATGATTAATGTATGTGGTATGAAATATTCAGGAGAATATGGGTTAATAATGCCAGTACAAACCAGGAGAGACAGCCCTGCATTCATCATTTGCTAATGTTCAGCCTTGAGCCAGACCAGAGTGGGAGACACAAGATAAATGAGAAAGAGCCAGACAAGTTCATAGTTAAAAACATGATAACTTACCACAGTCTTCCATTGGTGCTGTGCTGGAAAGGAGGGAAGATGATTTATTGACATTATCTTGGTTTATTTTTGCTTAAAAGCTTGGCAATGGAGAGTAAATTGATACTGAAAAAGTCTGTGCAGGGTCCTGTTAGGAGACTTGACATATCCTTCTAAAACAGAGTTAGTAAATGTCCCTGTGCAGTCTTTCAAGCAAAATGGAGAGCAAGGAGGGAAATGTTCTTTAGCTGAACAGTCTTTTACTGGTGCTTTCACTGCTGTGGAGTACAAACAAGCACAGGGAAGAGAAAACCAGTGAAACAGGTTGGGATGAGGGCACTGTCAAGTCAAACCTTTCTTCGGTGTGCCAAGCTGGAGGTGCTGCATTGTGGCATCCTTCTCTTTTTTGATCCCTGTCAATTGTTGAGGTGAAATCTGTGTCTCCCCAGCATCCAGAGGGAGTTCATATTTGACAGGCTGTTGAAGGAAAATTAAAGGACCAGGGTAATGAGCTCGGTATCAGGCAGAACTACCCACCAACAGAAAGTGTTAGAGTTCATTTTTGCTTCCCTTAGGGTGAACTCTTGGTTTTCTTTAAAATAGTCCATCTAAACTTTTAGACTCCAGACAACCTCAAAAAGTAACACAGGTTGTATGGAGCCTCTTGTAAAAGGGGGTGAACAATAAATATTCATGGCTGAAAATGCTGAGAAATGGCTAAGTAACTTAGGCAGAGTATAAGGAGACAGCCTGAGGTGGAAAACCTTCTTTGGCTCAGTGTTTTCTTCTTGGTAAGCCATCTGCCAGTGCCTGGTACTGGGGGCAACAACAGGCTAGGAAGGCAAGTCAGAATCAGGAGACAAATCAGCGGGAAAGAGGATGTAATACATTCTTTAAGACCCTGTATGTCTTGATATGGAGTAACACAAAAACCCATTTTCTGAAGCTGAAGCCTTTTGGGTATTTTACAGTTATTATTTTTTAGAAAAGAAAAAAAATATCTGAGTTAAGCCCCCTCAATTTATCTTGTTCTGTTCAAATACAGCAAAAGATTTATGTAAATTCGTTATTTCTCTAGGAGTGTCATCTGGCTTTGCTTTTTATTAAAAATTAATACATTTGTCTAGGGAAAAAATTAAATTCCTTCCTTGGCAAATCCTCCGGAAGTAGAAAGTTAAACTGGAGGAATTAGAGCCAGTATTGTCTTCTGGGGAATCTCATCAGAGCAGATCCTTTTCCTGGTCTAGCTTTCATTACATAAAAGCTTTTCTGTACTTTCCACAATCACAGACAGAAAGAGAGGAAGCAATACAGTGAGCCCAGGCACTGACCATGGAATGGAGCTTACAGCTAAATCCTCTCTCTGCACCAAGAGGAGGGGAAGAAGGAGGTCAAGATGCAGTTTTGTAGTCACTTGCTCTGTCATTTCAATATGAGTGATAACCTGGAACTTCCTGCTTTGGAAAATGTGGAAATATCAGATTACTCCGTCTCACTTTCTCTCCCCCCCACACACTCACCTCTTTCACAGCCAACTGGCCATTTTCTGGACCAACAAGCAGTCCAGTGAGGTCTCCATGTGGATGATCTCCCTGCTTTGTCTGTCACATATCACTACAACAGTGTCTGTATTGCCAAAATAATCTCCACAGCTCATGCCTGACCCTTCTCATTGTTCTGATGAGAGGGGCAGGAAAAAAAAAAGGCAATAAAAGACATATCTTCTTGTGCCTTTCTTGCACACTGGATGCCTTCTTTTCTATTCTCAAATGCTTTCTGCATTAGAAATTCTGTATTGTTGTGATCTACCAAAAAAAAATCCATTTTCAGCACTTGTGATGTGACTCTATTTCAGTTCCTCTTCCTTTTCAGCTCACACATTTTGTCCCCTTTCTTTTTGCCATTTTTGCAACAAAAGGAATTCTCAGTGATGTATCAAAGAAAGATCTTCCTAGGGATCCATTCAATTGACTTACTTAAAGGCTCAGGTTGTGAGTGCTACATGTAGAGGCCCTTCGAAATGTACTGACACTAATATTTTAAATGAGTTTCCTCTCCCCTTCTCTCCCACTGGTTCTGATCAGGGAATCTGGACAGTGTAAGGTCTTTGATATTTTCCCTCTTCTCTTTGTAAACAGTTAATAGGGAACAGGGCTCAGGTGTGCAAACCTGCAGTAAGCATTGAACAAAAACAAGACACAAGCCTGAATTCAAATGTCACAATATCTGGAGAGGACTGGAACAAAACCCAACTTCAATGAGATTTTTCTCTTGCTTTGATTGCCAGGAAACACATGTGTTGGCCCTGTTCACCAGCTGGGCACTGAAGTATCCATCTTTGTTCCATTTTGCTTCTCCAACACAATAAAATTACTCTCACACTTGGTTCTCTGTTACTGGTGTAGAAATCAGATGGCTCATGAGGACCAAAAGAAACACGGCTTCAGGCTAAACTCAAATTGCAGTTTTTATAGGTAACTGTAACTGTACTGGCAGTGGAACGTTCTCATCAGCAGGGTGAATATGCCCTGACTGTTGAAGGTCTCATTTTTATAAATCGATTCTCCTGGTTGGTGGATGAATGTGCTCTCCTGAGCTCTGGCTGACAAGCCAAAAGCCCTGGCCTTTGCCCATACAGGAGACCCCGAGGCAGGCAAGGCAGTGCCCCTTCTCCTTCTTGGGTCTGCACAGGGTCACTTCTGGCTGTAGTCAGCAACAAGCAAAATAAGACTTCCTCTTACTCTAAAGAGAGAGTAGATCCTATATCCAGGAATGTGAGTGTGTGTGTCAGGGTTTTAATATCAAAAGAAATTAAAATAATGATGCAAAACTAATATGAAAATTTGCTACAGAACAATTTGATTGTTCTGGGAAAACACATCTCCCATTTTTAATCATGGTAATTAATTCCAAAGATTAGGAGGATTCATAGATGAAAATGAAGCATTAAGATTAGAAGAAGGATATGCACTTTACTGGGCATTTGGGTATTAATAGGATTTTTTTGTATTAATTTTCAAAGCAGAGATGATGAAGATATAAAAATAATACCTAATATTTATATACTGTAGTGCTTTTCATCTTCAAAGCATTTTGCAAACATTACCTCTGTTGCAGAGGACTTGAGAAGAAATGGATTTCACTTTATAAATGAAAATGTTTCAGTTGATTCCGTATTAAACTGCAAACAAAAGACATCTCTGCCATTCATGTCAAGTTACTGGGAAGTATTAAACTGGAGACAGATGTACATCAAGGAAAGTTACTATTGAGAAAGAAAAATCTAGCTAATTGAAACTATAAAAATAAATGCTTAAAGAAAAGAGGATAAGTATTCATACATCTTCGTGGGTCAGACAAGGTGAAATTCATTCCTGTGCACGAAGGTTTGAGTGGAATGCAGTTGGAGCATAGATCCTATCTGGCCTTTTGATTAATTTCACCCGCAGTCGCCAAATAAATGGGTGCACATTAGCCACTGCACAGTTCATTGCAAAACAACCCATCTCCCTCCTTGGCTCGTCTCAGCCCAGCCATGAAAGTGCACAACCCAAACAGTTCTTTCCAGTTAAATTGGGCACCACCTCAAGAACCACCGAGCTGCTGCTCAGTATGTCCTAACTGCCACAACCTGGTAACCTCCATTTAAGAAGGTCTGCCCCAAATATTTTCATTCCTGGCTATGACTTGTCCTAAAGGTCAGTGTCACACTGCCTCTTGTGCTTTTCACAAATCATCCTGCAGACGCGGCCCCATCATACCTCAGCTACACCAGGTTCACCTTCCCATTTTTCCATCATGACATAACACCACAGATTTCTGATAGTTTGTGAATATAACCATGGAGCCAAGATGTCCTCAAACTGCCCCTTTCATTTGTTTGTGAGCTGCTTGATACCTAAACTCCTTAACCCAGGAGAGGTGGTGCTGACCATGGTATCACTTTAGTCATCATCTTTGACCTCAAAGTATCTCTTTCTCTAAACCAGCCTTAAGCTCATCCCAGATCTCCCCACCGGAAAAGCTCCTGTGGGTCACCCTGGAAAGCTCATGTTCAGGTTGAGACTAACGCTCTAGTACACTGAAACAATCTATCTGAACCCTCCAAGCATAGATGGCATGCCAAACAGCCTGTGATAACTACGCAGCTCTTGAGGGGCTCTCTCTGGGCAGTGCCCAAGCCCTGACCTCAGTCAGCCCCTGTGGTCCCTTGGAGCAGCACAGCTCACAGTGTCACACACCATGCAGCCTCGGGCTCCTGCAGTACCACCTGGTTCACAGCCATGAATCCAGGAGAACAGCTGTGAAAACAGCATCTTGCAAACTGTAGGAACACATAGCTTAAATAGCCAAGAGGAAAACAAAACACACCCGAGCCCTTTAATTGCTTCAGTTTCTAAAGCACAAGGAAGGAAAGGGGATAGAGAAGCAGCACTCTGATCTGCTTGCTTACAGATATGGATACACTTAGCTTATTGCCTGCGCTAGTCTCTGCTTTCTAAAATCTCTCCTTATTAAGAACTCAAGCAAATTACCACTGAAGAGCTCTTATCTACCCAGTATTATAAGAAGTGAGCAAAAGACTGATTCAGACCTGATGGAGAAGAAGTGCCTTACAGCTCTGCCTGAGTGCATGAGCAGAAGGCAGGTTCAAACAGGCTGGAATAATTATAATGAGTTGTTTGCTGTTCTGCCTGGCTGGAAGGTGTTTGTTGTCATGCTTTTTTAATTACTGAGTCCTTCTGTAGCACAGTTTTCTTTCACTTGATCATTACAGCCACCTATGACATTTAGAAAGAAATAATTTGTGTAAGATATGGTGACTAAAGGAAGAGTTGCTATCTAGTGAGCGGAATAATATGCCATGGAAAAAGAAAAATTCAAAAGGGGTTGCATCTATGACACATGAATATAACCTTTATTTGCAACAGTTAAAGCCCTCAAGCACCTGAAAGTTAACTACTGACACAATGCAGTAACTCTAATTTAATCACATTTGCCATATGCAAAGACAACACCAACCCAAACCAGGATTACAACTACCTGCTGCTTTAAATGGTAGTATAATAAATTGCTCTGGAAATGGTAATGTGCCAAACAAGCCAGAAGAGAGTATCTGAATGGGGAGGGGGGCTGTGGGATAGGGAGATTTGGAACCATATAAAGACATTTCACAATAAAACCTGAAAGCCACACTCCTACTATCTGGAAGTTCACTGACAAAAAAATTACATGTCTTAACAGAAAAGTGAGAGCAGCAAAAAGATATAGGAGTATGCATCCACATAAATCACATATACAGACCCACTCAGAGGTAGTGTGCATGCATGGATTATAGATATATTGCATATGCATATGCACTTTCCGGACCAGAAAAAAGGTGGTAATAATAAACATGTAGTTCAGGTTTATTTAAGAAAACTGCTAAGAGAAGGAAAATAACAAACTTTACCAACACTTTATGATGTTTGTTACTCTCCTCTGTGATGCAAAGGAGTTTTTGAGGGTTTTGGTCTAATATTTCTGAAAGGTATCAAGCTTGTCATGGGATGCTGACAAATGTCTTCTGAGTAAGTTAGGCTGCAGACTCAGGGTGTTTGCTCTCTGTGGGTGCTTCTGACCTCAGTTTTTCTACAGTTTTCTGAGACTGAGGAACTGGGATGAATGATCACATTGTTCTCCCCAGCTCTGTCTAGCCCAGCAAAAGGAACCCGAACCCAAGTGTTAACTCATTGTTACAGGACAATATTGTCACAAATAGTCCTGGAAGAGCAGAACTGTTTGATGCATATATTTTCTAGTGTTCAGGGCATCGAGTCAGGGACATCTTTCTAATCTAATATTAATGTTCCAGGACGTTAAACAACAGCTATTTAAAGTTCAGCCTTTTCAAATCAATAAGAACCGTTCACTTATACTCAAGAGTTTTAACTCTGAATGAGAAATGTACCCTAGAATGTGACAGTAAGTGCAGAGCATCAAGATGCAGGAGCAGAGCCAGGAGTGATGATTCAGCCTTGGCCACAGCATGGTGCCCAAATTCTGATGGCCTGAAGAGGGGTCACGAGTACCACCAGGGTCAGGGCAAATCCCCTGTTCTGTGAAAGACACAAGGGAGCAATGTTTCCTTCTTCAGAGAGAAAGCTCAGGCATGACTTGAGTTTTGTTGACAAGGGCAGGATTCCTCTCTCTGCATGTTATCTGTCTAATATTTACATATCTCAGCCCAGCTGATCCCAGAGGCGCTGCAAGCTCCAGAGGCCAATTCGTGCGAGCTGCAGAGCGGCCAAAGGTGATCGTCCCCAGGGGTGAGAGCCCCCTGCTTCCAGCCAGCCCCAGGGAGCACCCGAGATGCCTGCTGGGGAACAGGGACCTCACAGCACTTGAGTTACCTTTCTCCTGCATAGATCTTTCATCATTTACATGGTGAGCTCTGCAGGCCCTCTGCTCAGCTACCTGCCTCCCTGGAAATGTGAAAGCTTGATATCCTCATCCCCTCTGAAATCTGGCTGAGACAAACTTAGGCAATCAGGACAGACCTGCTTTTGGAAATAAGACAAAAGTGTAAGAACTAAATGAGAACACAGTTTCGTTTAGGGAAGGATTTTATTTTCTCGATGACATTTTTAATCTGGGACAACAGAAGGGGATAGCCTAAATCTCACACTTCCATAATGATGTTTGCTATACAGCCTGCAACAAGTCAGGATGGCATCTGCCATTACACTGAATGGGCTACAAACAAGCCTTGCTTTCCTTATACATGTTCCTTGTATAAGGAGAACAGGGAGAGAAATTATCTTTTAATTAGACCCACTGATTGAGCTGAAAAACACCTAATGTGCCTTGTGGGGGAGAAGGTCAAAACCTTCTCTGGTCCTCCAGTCATATCAGCTAGGTTACCAAAAGTTAAGGCCTGCCCTTGCAATCCTTGTCATATACCCTGTAAACCTGACAGAGAGATTAAAAGAGAGGGAAGTCGCAAGACTGAGGTGGGCTTAAAGCAAAAACCATACCCACAACTGTTACAAAATGTGAAAGATGAGATTACTGCATCCCAGCTAGGAAAAAAATCTTGGCAGCACAGTGACTAAATTATTTCACTTCTACAAACAAAAAATAGATAAAAAATAAATAAATAGGTGAAGCTGTATTGAAAACTGAACAACTTCAGAGCAAAGCTATAAGAATCTTCGACATTATACACAAAGCCTGTTGAACTTTTTCCCACAGAAAACTCAGTCCTATCTTAATCTAAATTTTTGGTAGAAATATAATTTTGAAATAATTGTATTTAAAGAAAAGTAAAATGTTTGGTTGGACCAAGTCACCCTAAAATGCTGCATCTGAGTGATCAGAGTGAGCCCCATCACTTTTCCATCATTCATTACAGGTTACTTGCCCTCGTTGGACTATAAACCCCATGAGGCACTGAGATGCAGCTTTGCATAACTAGAGCATGGACTTACAGCACAAAATATTATGGTGCCAGCACAGGCACACAGACTACTAATAACCAAGCCCCAAAATGCCAGTGCACTCAAATTCTGTCGGTCGGAGACAGTCAAAACATCTTAGAATAAAATGTGTTGAAACAATGCAACTTGACATTTATAGATCAATAGATGTTTGTTTTCCAAAAGTTTTGATCTTTTAATTTTTCATTCCAATTTGTGACTAAAACAAGTGTCTAAATATCATAATTCCTCGAGGGAAACTCCATTTTTCAATCTTCTTCAACAATAAGACCAAACTTTTCTTCCTGATCCACAGAAAGCTGTAGATACGTAGACAGGGTCAGAATTCACTTCCTGTTGCTCAGATAGAAATCTGATTACATACCCAGAAGATTTCACAGATTTCCAAGCAATTTCCAGATTTGAAAGCTTGAACACAGTTCAGGTTAAAACTGGGTCTCAGATGCAGGAGGAGCAGAAGTTTCCATATTTCTTGGCTTTTTTCCTCTTGCAAACCCCAATGTCTTTGCGGAGGAGCTGCTGCAGGAAGAGGAGTTGTCTGCAGGCATGGCCCAGGTGCCAAGGTCGCCAGCACAATCTGGGTATTGCGCTACAACCAAATCCATCCTGCTCTTTCTGCCTCCAGCTGGACTAGGGGCTGGCTTCCTCAGCAAACTCCATGTGTTAGAGGAAAGCCTTCTACTTTGAAACTAGATTAGTTCTGCTTTACTGAACATCCAAAATTTATGATATTTAACATGCTGAAATTTTATTGCCTTTAACCATCATATTATAAGCATGTGAAGTTTCAGCAAAATTCAGGGAAAACTGTTTATTCTAAGAAATGCTTGGGTTGGCAATCCAATAAACTCTCTAATAAGTTGCAAATTTAAGCCATCACTGGACCACAACCAACAGGATAATTAGCTCGGTGTGTACCTCAGCTCTTTTTCACTGCACAAAGACCCTGTGACACACAGGTGAGACCAACCATCTGAGGGACAGGACTGCAAGGCTGGTCCTCAAGAAATGAACCTTCCCTGATGCAGTCCTCAATTGTTTTCATTTTCCATTTCTGCCCTGCATTATTATTATTATTGTTCATTGAGGTTTGTTTGTTGTAACAAAAAATCCATCAGAGATGAGCCTGTAACTGCCACATGCAGACACACAGCCAGGAACATCCCCTGTTCACAAAGAGCAGGAGCAAACAAAGTAAAAGGATAAGGGGGGAGAGAAAAGCAAAGAGAGAAGATGTGTCTTACCCATCCTGACTTGCTGGCCTGACTTGGTGGATCCCTTCACCTTGACACTGTTGTTTCCTTGGCTCTGCAGACAGACTATTCCCTCACAAAGTTGGAGCTGAATCACTCATTCCTTGCTCTGTGATCTTCATGGTTAGGGAACAGAGTGCTTGAAATGCCATGGATTTGTGGCTGCATTTTCACCATCATCACTAGCTAAGGGCAAGGTGCTGTAGGAGACATCTTGAAATTTTTCTCCAGCTAATGTTAACGTGTTCAAAAGTTTAGGGAGTGTGCAGTGTCATCTTGTTTTCTTCTCAAACATGTCTTAAAGCAAAAACCTTAGTTTCTTGGGAAAAAAGTTCTAATTCTTATGGTGTCAGAAAATGATGTAGTTGCCCTGCATATACCATGCAGTGTATGGTAAGAGATGAGAACAAACTCACAACTAACTAAATCTTTCTATATAAAAAATTAATTCAAGCATTGACTGGAAACTATTATTTGCTGTAGCCTGCAAAGGTATCTGGATGAACTGCTTTTTATGTTTAACACCTTCCAGGCCTGTGCTGAGACACTCTTCATACTGTATGTACAGTGAACATAAAAGACCTTTGCTATCTTCCACCACCTTTACACTAGATAAAGTCTGTTGGCTTTAATGAAGATGCACCTTTTTTAATATCTGTGTAAGTAAAAAGAGAAGCAGATCCTCTCAGTGAAAATGTCAGTTTGCTAATGGTGTTCATTTTTACTCAGAAATAATGAGGAGAAATACCTGAATTTCCCTAGCATAAGGAATAGTGCATAACAATGAGATTCATCTCAAGCATTTCGACCCATCCAAAGGATGTACTCCATCACCCTGCACAGTAAATACAGAAAGGGATGTCCATGAATAATCCAATCCCGTTTAGGTATCTGTCCTGGGATGAGATAAATCTTCACTGGAAATTTTTCTCCCAGGCTCCATTGACCGTAAAGGAAATCTTTATTAGTAGCTGAGGATAGAAGACTAAATGGACATCAATCCCATCACTGGTCCCTGCATTTGTTAAAGACCTGCAAGGCTGCAAATGTTCAGCTCCATTATGAGACAGTGCTCCAGCCATTCAACATTCACAGTGAGCTCAGTCAGGGAGCCTGCACAACACTCCAGGAAAGGAGACAGGGAAGAGCCCTCTGTTCTTCTCTTCTCTGTCAGAAACATTCTCTGAAGACCCAGCACCCACAGCTTTGTGAGCAACTTTTTTCATTAGAAATGAAAAATAAAATCAGAATATTCCTTTGGTTGATCCCAGACATTGTTTTTCTTCACAAGCTGTCTGGTGAAGTACAATATTTTGTTTACCAAGATAATGAATAATTTGTTTCATGTTATTTGCTTTACTTTTATTTGTTTTTAAGTTAAACACAGCCAGGGTTGTTTCCATCAAATTGAAAATTTGATGCCTTCTGTGCATAACAAAACAAACATTTTTGTTCCTTTTTTCCCCAAAACAATCCTCAACTAAATAGGAATAATTTGGTTTGCATGAAGTTTCAGTTTTCAACAAGGAAATTATTCATCCAAAGAGACTTGAAATATGAGGATCATTAACTAATTACAGCTTGTGATATCCCCAGTGCATTGGTAAGAGGACACTTTCCATGTTATTAAATTCTGGCCAGGATGAAATCAATGTACTTGCAAAGGCTGATGAAGCACCAGATCTTTTGAACATGACCCTAAGCAGCATATTCAGAGGCATCAATTTTCTGAAAAGGGTGGGTGCTTTCTTTTTACCTTAGTTAACACCACTGCGTGTTGCCTAATGTGTCGTGTTTTTAATAATGTTGCACTCTGTGACATATGGTGAGAAAAGGGCTCTGAGTTCACAGAGATTGTGTAGCTTCATGTCACTGGCACCAGATACTCATTTATCCACCAAACATTCTATGATGTTCTTAAAGGCATCTGGTCTTGGCTGCGTCTGACATGCAGGGACAAAGTGGCCCAGAAGAAGAGAAAAGATACTTTCAGCTTGGAAATCGATGTGAGTGGTATTTTTCACATCAGAAGCAGCCCATGAGAAGGGCCTTTCATCATAAGGGGAAAGTGGTTATCAGAAGAAAAGGGTTATGTAGTGCCACCATACATCACCCCAGCTTACAGAAGCGTGGAGCCTCACAGGGAGCATTTTTGCTGGTGAGGAGTAGGGCAACACACAAGCCACGTTTCCAGGGAGATATAAATCATAAATCACAAATAGGTGTCTAAGAGCCTGTGGTTCCTTAGGCATCAGTATCCTTTCCTTTACACTTCACAGGTTCTCACGTTTCTAAATTCTGACCAAGGAATAGCGCCTAACAATGAGATTCATCTCAAGCATTTCCACCCATCCAAAGGATGTACTCCATCACCCTGCATAGTAGATACAGAAAGGGATGTCCATGAGGAATCTCTTTGAAAAGTCTTTGGGTTTGATCCCCCAAACCTCTGTCTACTCATTTGTCATCTAAATCTGCCAGTTCTTACCACTCACTAGGGAGTTTTCTTCTAGAGTCAGGAAATCAAGACCTTAAATCAAATTTCTCTGAGCTGACTTTTTGCACGTTCCCTGTGTTATATGCTTGAGTAATTCTGGGCAAAACATTTATTGCTGAGGTCTGCGCCATATAACTTGACCACAGAAGTAGTGATGCAGAAGACAGAGGAAAAGATATACTGGGTTAATGAACCATGCCCACATCTATGCTTTCTGAAAAAAACCTTTCAAGTGGAAATTATTGAGGCTTCCTTTGTGTCATTCTATTTGCCAGAAGACCTTAGTCCTTCCGAATGTTTCACCACTGGGGTTTGATGGTATAATGATGTCACAGGGAAAGTTTTGGAGTGCAAGACTTCAAGAGGTCCTGAACATTAGAAGATGATGTTCCATTTTCCCTCCAAAATTTCTATGCCCAAGAATAGATCTTCTAACTTTTGTGCTGAATTAGAACTCAACATTTAAAGAAAAAAAATATATAGACTAAGCAATATTATACGCAGAGACAATTCTATCCAACCTGTCATGATCTTCACATGTTAAATTTATCCTAAAACCTATTTCCCAACTGACTGATTTGTACTTTAGCAGTTTATAATATCAATAAGCAAAACCAAATTATTTCCTATATCATATTGGTAAACTATTTGTATTTCTGATAATGATTGTTTCCTGTTTGTTTTTCTCCACGTACATGATCAAAGGCTATCAGAGAGATAGCTTGGGGGGTAGAAGAGGCATTTCTTCTTAAGTATTTTTAGCTCCAGCAGAAATATATGACATTGTGTTGAACATTTTTCATTTATTTAATGAGAAATCAGAAGGCATCGCCAGCCAGATGCTTTCCATTATGATCTCTGTTGCAAACACTTGAGTTTGCCAGCCTGAGAATTAGATCCTGCTAGCTGAAGAATCCTACTAAGAAGTACAATAATTTGTCCTGCCACAATGAACTTCTTTCAAGAACTGAATGTAAAAATAGGTGTTTTGTCAAAGAAGTACACTGCAGTCATAAAACTGGAGAAGGACACAAATACTTCTGTGAAGTGTTTTACTGAATACAAGGTTGGCTTGGTTTGGATGAGACGCTCAAACGTGGGCTATAGAGGAGGAAGGCATGTGCCATTGGTACCTCAGAATAACTGTTGCATGGGAGGCAGGAAGCAACCTGACTGTACCTACATCTCATTTCACTGCCCAAGCTGGAGGAGCAGGGGAAAAAATCGTAAATATTTTTCTATTTATCTGGAGTTTCAATTATCTGGGCAAAGTCTCCATAAAAGACTATGCCTTTCCTGGTAGTTCCACTGCTCCTGCCAGTGAGAATGCCAGTGGAGTTGGTGATTTCGCAACACATCCATGTTAGTGCCTGGATGCTAATATCAGACACATTTCTCTGTCAGCAGCTGATGGGTTTTTCAATCACCATCCACATAGGTCAGTCAAACAACATTGAACCAGATGCTCACTGCTCTTTATTTCATTGCCACTCTCAAAGCCATCTACGCTTGACTGTTTGCCAATTTTTCTTTTAATAAAAAATCTCTTTCTTTCTGTTTGTGCAGAAATCCATCACAAAAAAGAATATTATTTACAGTATACCCTGGCTGCTGGATATGGCCAAAAATAGTGCTTAACAACAGGAGGAAAAGATCTGCCACTCCGCAGAAAGAGCTACATCTAATGCCAACCATATAATTACTGCTCTTTCCACCTCCAGTAAAATTTATAGGCAGTACTGTCATTTAGGGTTTCATGAGGACGGACTTTCATGCTTTATGGTGAGTACATTAATAGCTTCTAACTACTGAAATTTCTAATCATCTATATTGAAAAAAGAAATTTATTACCACACTATTAGAGCCATTTTAATGTTCTACAAGCATATTATTTGCACATTTGAATATAAGTCATCAGTAAGTCCTTTCTAAGAAGATTACTCTAATGTAACTAAGTAACATGGTGATTCTGCAGACTATGGGTGAACATCAGCCCTCTGCTAACAACCAGAAAAACTCCTGGAGAAGGGAGACTTGAGTGATGGAATCTGTTTTGGTTAATTTAGCAAGGATTGAGCTGGTGATACCTGGATTAGGGTCACCAAGGAGCTACAGATTAAACCAATGGCTTACAGGCAATGAAGGAGGATTATGACTTCTGCAGAATGAAAAGCAAAAGGCTACATGTGGAGCCTGGCTTTTCCAGACAAAGTGTATGGCATTTCTTTATAAAGGTAGTTTGGAGGAGGGAAAACTATCTTGTTGTCATTCTTGTTTGCTGCAAAACTTCACCTGAATTGAGACATTTAGGAGCCTAATATTGTTCTCCACTATGGCATTAAATCTGTGAGTTCTCTAGCCCAAACAACTGCAGAGGACGGGGCCAGCTCAGCACGGGTTGCTCGGGGCTGTGTCCGGTCAAGGTTTGAATACCTCTGAGCATGGAGAATTCACAGCTTCCTTGGACCCTTGTCGCCATGTTTGACCACTATCACTGGGGGAAAAATCTGAGTATCTCTCTTTCTGCAACTTGTATTCACAGTCTCCTCTCTCACTTCCCTACTCCTGTCAGGCAGCTGAAACCAGTAGTGAGGTCTTCCCCAAGAGTGAGTTTCTCCCTGAGTTTGTCCTGGGAAACACTGATTCCCTACTGTTTGCAGGAAGTACACAGGAGTCCATAAGACATTTGAGGAGAACCATTTCTTTGGTTATCACCCCAACTACTCTTTCCAAACCAGGAGGGAAATCAGGTTGCAGTTGCCACAGCCTCCTTACTTCAGGTGCATGAACATCAGCAGGTGAGAAATCCTAAGATTCCTGCTATTTTCTTCATTTCCTTCAACTAAATACCACCTCTCTGTAAAGATGTGGTAACATGCTGAGCCTCAGCAGTAATAGATTTCCTGGTGAGATGTCTACATCAGCTGCTCTGCAGCAGCCTGCCACTGCTGGCATCTAATTATACACCTGGGCACTTTCATCTGATACCCATGTGCGGTGCAGCTGGAGACATCTGTCACTTCACTCAGCTTTAAGAGTTTCTGTGACACACTCAGAAAGTGCTGCAGCAGGACCAGGGTCCCACAGCACGAGTAGATGAATGTGGAGAAGGACAAGTGCCTAGCGCTGGTGGATCCCCTGCACATCCCCTCCTCTCCCCCTCACTCCACTAAGCTCTGCCATCAGATGCTGTGGCCTGTGGCTGGCTGGGAGCAGAGATGCTGACAGATGCCACCACAACCAGCACCCCCAAGAACTTTCCCTCCCCCACACCAGCACTTTCCAATCTCGTGTGCCTTCAACCGCAGTAGAGGCACGCTGTACTGGGACGCTGTTCAAACCACCAGGTCTCTTTGCAATTGATTATTTCTCCAAGTTCCCTTTTGATTATCTGTCTGAAAACAAAACTCTGTAGCTAAGCATTACTTGTTTTTTATGTCACTGCTGCTGCTGTGTCAGGGCAGTGGTATTAATTTTGGATGCTTCATCGAAAAAATTTCCTTTTGTGTTTCCTTCTTGCAGCCTCAAATCAAGTAAAGCAAATGATGAAACAATCAGGACTGAAGACAGGAACAAGGTATTAGGCTTTTTATTACTTACCAAATTTATTTCACTGCTGTTTCAGCTTGCTCCACTCCTTGCCAAAAGGCAAACATCTGGATATATTTTATGGAAACAAATGCTTAGGCTCCTGTGGCCACATCATGGTGCTGCACAGCATAGGGCCTTATAAGAGTGCAGCACCTTTACATGCATTTCAAAAGTACAAATAAGGAACAGAAGGATTTTTACACGGTGCTGATTTTATGTATAACACTGTCACTTCTAAATGTATGCTCACCATGCACTTGCAGCTCGGTACACCTGGTGAATTTGTCAAAATTGCGAAAGATGCCAGGAAAAGGCCATTTGCAGCCCATCTCTGTTTCAGTGATATTTGTGGTAGTTTCACAGCCACAATTTTGCTGTGAGGTGTTGTTTTTTTTGTTTTATTTCCACTTGGCAGGTGTTAAACAACTGTTTCTTTATAAATTTTATTGCGTGTGGAGGTCAGAAATCTAAAAAAAAAAACTTGAAAAATAAAATTTTCCTATTCCCTTCAGCAATCATTGATTTTTTCACTTCACTAAAATGCTTAAGGCTTTGCCTCTTTATCTGAAATTACTCTGGGAAATCGTTTCCAAAATTAGCCTGGGATGGGAAAGCCAGGTTGTCTGCAATCTCAAGCACATCTTGTGCTCCCCTTCACTGTTATTTGAAGCAAGATCTGAGCCAACACTTGCTGTCTGCTAGTGGAGTTACTCCATGCAAACACTGTTTATTTGCATAGACATCTGGATCTCCAGAAGATGGGGTTTAAATTCGGACCAACAGAACACACCTGGGCACACACCCTAAATTTTTCAACATCCTAATGTATACAGTGGGGTTTAAAAAAAATGAAAAATATCAGATCCAAAATTCTTATATTATTCCTGCATTAGGGTTGAGTGGATTTTTATTGTCTGGGAACTTGCAATATTGCAAATGGAATAACCATGGGGGAAAAAGAAAAAAAAAAATCTCTTTAAAGGAAAGATATAAGTGGAGGCTGAAACAAAAAGTATTCATCTTTATTCAGAAACACCACATCCACCTGCCCACTTCCACACAGTAAACTTGCTTTTAAGGCAGTAACATGGTAACATGCAGAAAAATACATGCAAATTTCTGAAAGATTGAATGAAAGATTGAATGCAGTGTTTCATTGTGCTGGCTACAGCCAAAACAGTGTGATTGGACTGACCTTTAGAGCAGACTCACATCAGCATCAACATCAAATAGAAACTTTTTTGTCTTGTGCAGGATGTTTAAGGATAATCCATTTCCCCTACCCAAACATATTGATTCCTTCTTCTTTCCTGGTGAACAAACAAGTGTCCTCTGTCTTTGCAAAACATACATTAACCTTTCTCTTCTGTGTGTGTACGAGCACAGATATAAGCATAAACATCAATTTTAAGTACATATACCTATATTGTCATGTTATGTCTATGTATGAGTGTGTGTAATGTTTGCATTAGTAAAACTTCATGTCACCAAAAGAAGGTGTCTGATCCTTTGAGAAATCACAGAATTGAGTATCTCTTGAATGGCACCACTTTTATCTGAGGTACAAACTGTGGTGGTACCCTGAGCCAGAGGCAGAAGCAGGAGCCTCATGAGGGGATGAATTTCGCAATCTGCTTTGCTGGTGCACCTCACAGATTACTGTGTTCTCCAGACAGATGGTCAGGAGAGGGGTCACCCCAGGCCCTGTGTGACAAAGGGACATAAGCCAGGGGTTGCTGCCACCTCCCAGGAAAATCTCTCTGGAGGGAGAACTGTGGTGACAAACCAGCAGTCACAGCCAGAGTGGCTTTTCATGCCCGTGTCCCAGCCAGGGCAATCGGAAAAGTGTTTGGATCAGCATCTCACATTGTTGTGCCAGCATGGCTTGGCACCCACATCCTGGCACCCACAGACAGGAGAAAGAAACTAAACCCACCCCATGCAAACCACCGGTGCTGCTCTCTGACTGATGGTTAAGTCTAAGGTTGCTAATTAATCTCCCCATTAACAGAGCCAGGCAAGAGGTCCCAGGAAAATGTAATTTGAAGACTTGAGGTAAAGGGAGAAGGGATGCAGTTTTATTGCTTTGAAAATTGTACTTTAGAGGAATTAAACACTGGAAAATGTCAAGAGCTCAAAGTGAAGTGTTTGAAAGTATCTTTTTATGTAGTTATTTACAGCTTATTGGTTCAATGGAAAAAAAAAACACATCAAGAGTTTGATTTTTTTCATTCCGTCTTAGAAGAGGGAAAAAATTCTCATCTCAGAAATTCTCCAAGGGTGAAAAACCATTTTTTCCTGAGGTTTGGCTGAGCAAGGGTCATTGCTGATTTCCCATGTTAGTTTCCATGAATTCTTCCCGTTAATATATCTCACATCCATCCACTGCTATGGAAAGCATAGCAAGCTCCTGAAAGTACAGGGTGCCTTGGTGATCTCTGGGCCTGCACAGTGATAATGCATCAGTCAGCACAGAGTAAGGCCTCGCAAATCGAGATAAGAGATAAGATATAAGATATAAGGAATAAACTATTTTATTCTAGACCAGACTTACAAGCTTTGATCTCACTTTCAGTGGCGGACACCAACTCCACCTCTGGTAGCCAGGCCAAATCTATGTAACAGGAACAGAGTGTGTCAAGTGTCCACCAAAGTCCTGAGGTGTTGTGGTGAACCATGCCCAAAGCCAGGGTCAGCCAGATCAGGTGGACCCAAAGGTCCACTGGCTTGATGCTGCCCCAGCCCAAAACCCCTGAAATTAGAGGGAGCACCCCAGAGGCTGTGATCCGTACCTTACCTTTAGCCACAGTTCTCCCTTCCCTATATTTCTCATATCTGGCCGCTTTTCTAGAGATCTAGGTTCTTCAGCAGCTAATTGGTCCTTGTTAATCCTCCCTGCCTACCCCTACCCCCATTTGCTGTAATCCCTTCTCCCCACCTCTGTAGCACCCCCTGGTTGATGTATCATTGGTTACTGTGCATTTTCTCCTCCCTTTGGCAGGAGTACGAAAGGCCCCCGCAAGCCGCGGGGCTTTGGCTTCTCTGTGGGTTTCTCTCGGGAATGAACCTTTTTCCCCATAAAGGAGTCCCTCTGCTTTATCCTCCCTCGACAGCGGGAGGCAGGGTGAACCCAGGCAGGTGCTTCGCCTGCCCTCCCGCGCCGCGTTCAGTCTCCGTCCGTCCTCGCTCGGGGCAGGCAGAAGATGGCTCGGTGCCTGGGACATCGTGCTAGCCAGCACGGGACCGTAGCACTGAGGCCCCGAAGAAGAGGCAGATGTTTCATCACAAGACAACGACACTGCGTGGAACCAGGTCACCCTCACTCCCCCCATCTGAGCCTGGGAGTCTTTAAGAACTTAAGGGGTCTCATCCAAAAAACTGGAAGCTGTAGATTATATTGTGCCATACAAACAGAGCAGAGTAAGTCAAGGATGTTTTTAGTGTCCAAGGGGTGCTTGTAATGATAGAGACCTCTTCAGTCACTCAGTTCCGAGAAGTGCATGGAACAAATACATTTTCCAGCATTATCCCCTTTATAGGCACAAAATTTCCCTAAGTCTGTGCCTCAGAAGCTGCTTGCCATCACGTATTCAGATAGCTTCTCAGGTGCAGCAAGACTACTGGCAACCTCTCTTCCAGGGACGCCCCATCACAGCACTGAAAAGATTCTGTATAATTGGAAAATTAGTCAAGCGCAAACAGGTGTCAGTGAGCGATGGTACAGGGAGATACAGTCTTCTTATCTCGGTGTTTGCAAACCTGTCCCGGCTCTCAACAAAGGATTTACCAGTCTCAGTGGTAAAGGAAAACATAGCTCTGAAACGTGTCTGAACAACAGCATCCAGAGGGCTCTGGTATTGTGCTGGGCTGAATCCACCAGCTGTTCATACTATTTAACTCTCCCAGCTAATTCAATGCAAAGCCCTGCTACATCTTAAAGAGCAACTACCCATTAAGAGAGCTGATGGGGAAAAACTAATTTATCACTTAACATTACACTGGTCAATAATCTACTAACTCTAACCTTGCTAGCAGAGGACTTTACTATGATTCATGGTCAATCATTTGAACTTTCATTCCTCCAGAGTTATAGCCATGATTAAAAATAAAAGGTAGATTTTCAGTGGACAGAAATTTAAACATTTAACTGCTACTCACAGGGTTAATATTGGTGGTATTTGTCTTGGATTTGTCACAGGAATGTTATGAACTCTTGAAAACATGGTCCATGCTCTCCTTTCTTTCACTACAGGAAACAAGCTGATTGTCTCCAGTCTGTGCCAAAAGCAGATCATCTCCTGACCTGTTCACTTTAGTGGCTTCCTATCACACCTTTCTTAGAAATCAGGTCCACAACTTCCAGAGAGTGCATATGCTGCTATCTGACCTGACTGTTGGCAGGTACAAAAAGAATTACTCTGGCATGCCAGAGGCTGAGCTGCAGCAAGTGTCATCAAGATTAATGACTACATCATGGCAAGCTGGACAAATCAATCAGAGTCCTTGAAGGCAGTGAGAAAGACCAGACCCCATTACCCATCCAACCCATCTGTCACTATGAGCTCCAGACACTGCTCAGCACTGGCTGAGGGTGGACTCCACACCTCACTGCTGCCCTCAGCTCCTGAGTCACCCTGCAAATGCCACTGTCCCCGCATGATTTCCTGCACCAGATACCTTGCACAGCTCACTGGGAACATCCCAGCCAGCCATATGAGTGTGACCAGCTGAATTGCCCCCACTGCAATTAGACTTCCTAGGAAGCCTCTACCTAGATTCAGATAGCTCTCAGTGTGTGCCATCTACTTTCCTTTCACTGGAAATTAGCCAGAGAAGCATATTTCTG
The DNA here is from genome assembly GCF_000691975.1 of Corvus brachyrhynchos. Taxonomy (NCBI): domain Eukaryota; kingdom Metazoa; phylum Chordata; class Aves; order Passeriformes; family Corvidae; genus Corvus; species Corvus brachyrhynchos. Next base: position 803,247 of record NW_008238346.1, read on the forward strand.
CAAGCACTTAAAGGGTGAAAGACCTTATGTTAGCTGAGCAAGTGTTAAGGGACATTAAAATAGGGAAAAAAAAAAAAAAAAAAAAAAAAAAA
>NW_008238346.1:803437-812582 GCF_000691975.1 Corvus brachyrhynchos
AAAAAAAAAAGAAAGGAAAGAGACACTGGTAAAACTTTTTATTGCAAGATTAGACAGGGCTTATCTGACCTGCCAGAGAGACTAAGAAGGAGGCAGGCTATAAAGCAAAGTCAATGCATTGTCTCGTCCCCATTCCTCTAATATTCTTCCTGTGATGATGTGAAATTCTCCAGGCAAGAACAGAACCCCCCACCTCCACAGGGCACCGTGTCCTTGATAGAAAGGCGAGTGCGCAGGTGTATGATTCATTCCTTTGGTTAGGCATAGACTGAAGAACTCTTTTGCTCTTCAAAGCAGCCCACTCCACAGAGAGACATCTGGTAAATCCTACATGAGTTAATCTCCTGCCACAGTCTCGAAAATGCATACAAATGAAACCAGGTTCCTCCTGCTGGCAGCTTCTCTGCATGGGAGGGAATGACGAGCCTTGTCCTTGAAAGGTGATTGCTCCACGGGGTATAGAATAGAGCTCCCTGTAGGACAGGGTCTCGCCCCCATGTTGAGAGCTGATTCGATGACTGTGAATGAGCCTTTTAATGATGGACAAAATAAATCTGCTCTGGTGTATTTGTACCTGATGAAAATTGCAGAAATCTGGGCCAAAGTGAGGATGCTTGCTGGAGGTGGAAGGTGATCCAAAAAGTTGCTGTCCTTTTGCTCCACCCTCTGCCAGAGACCTTTGGAGGGGTTGGAGCTCCACGTTACCCCATCTGCCTGCTCTCATCTGCTCTCTGGTGTTTTCTCCCAGGGAAAACACAACCCCACATGCCCAGCCTGACACTTTTAATACTCCTGATGGCTCTGTGTTTCACCTCCTTAAAGAAAAATTAAAAGAATAATATCACAGCACTTCTGAGTAAAATATCTTGCCGTTAAGTATCAACAGACCCGGGCTTGTCACTGCAGAAGTGACAGCAGACCCTTAAAGGCACTTCAGTTTCTACCCTCAAGATGCCAACCTCAGTCATGACATATCAAACCATCTTTGGAGATCTAAGCTCTCTCTAGAAGCTTCTTGCTTGTGATATAACAGGGGACACATCTAATCCTGTGGGATGTCCCAGGGCAAATTCACAGGGATTCCACATTTTAACAGATTGAACAGATTAAGACATTTTCTTGCCATTCCCATCTCAAACTTGGTGTTAGTGGATGGTGAATGTCAGATGTGTAGGAAGGTTTGGGCATTACGCTCTGACATAGACCATCATTTATACTCATGGGGCTTTTTCCACAGAGGGAGAAGGGCCTGACTCAGCCACCTCTTGCAGCCCAGCAAGAAAGAGGCCTGGATCTTGTGGATTGCCTCCATACAGGTCAGGGTTAAACTGATGGCACTGATGAAATGTAAATGGAAGATATTACGTAAAAAGAATTGCATAATGTTCCCAGATGTTTTCAATTTTCTGAGTACTTCTAAAAATAAAACGAACTTTTAATACTTAATCAACATAGTTATTCATTCTCTTTTACCCAAGACGAAATTTCCCATGAATTTTTTATGGATGCACGTTAGTTATTATTGCCTTTGGCTTCCTGGTTCAGACACAGTTCTGCCCTCTGTTCCACTGATTGTACAAATTATCCCCCACTGCATAGACTGGGTACACTCTTAAGTCCTTGAAAGCTCTTCAGTTGATTTCGTTTAGCGAGACTTACTTCAGGAGAGGAAGATTTTCAAGGAATGCATTAGCTACCTATTGGGAACATAGCTCGCCCCTTAGTACCATCGGGCCACAGACCCATGTAATCCCCTACCCTGGACTGGCACCCATCTCCTACAGAGCCTGGAGCAGCCTGGCAGGATGGGCAGGGTGGGATGTGGCTTATTGTGGATGCCTGTCTACTATTTATTTCTTTTCATATCATCCTGCACTTGTAGATGCTGGTGGTAAGACTTCTTCAAGCATGGGGAGACGAAGACTTACTCTGATGGTGCCAGGCTGGATTTCTCTTTTCAATTTCTCTATGCATCCAGTATTAATAAAAACATCCACTGCAGGGAGAGGAAGCCTTTAGGCACAGTAAATCAGTGGGATTTTTTTTTTAACTCTGGACTTAAATGACTCTGTGATTTTTATTCCTATGTTTATTGCATAGCATTCTACAACACATGTCCTTAAAGACGAGGATGTGTTTTCTTGATATATCAGAGATGAAATCCCAGCTGATTTGTGCCTAAGGTCCTTGTGTAAATGTGCAGGATGCATCCTGGCGAACAAGTGATTCAAAAGGAAAAGGAGCACAGAGAAAGCTTGAGCGACCACTGAGAGGCTGATGTGATTGTCTGAACAAATCCCAATGCTTGCATGACCACCTCCTGAAAGCAGAGTGCTGCAAACAACAACCACAGAAAATGACCAGGGTGATACTGAACTGTCAGCCAGAGACAACAGAGAGGACACTCAAGTGGTATGTCAGATCCATGTAAAAATAAATCCTGCAGCTTCCAAATGTTTCTGTGAGTGCTTTAGCTTGTCATGCCACCTCCCATCTCTAAGGAAATCATGAACCATCAGCAGGGAGGACTTTGCATCAGTGACAGGTGAAAAGCAGGAAACAACAGGACTGGTATCAATCCAAGCACAGCTACTGCTTGGCCCAGTATCAGCACCAGCCTCTGCTCAGCACGTCCCATACATAAAGCAGGAGATTGCCCAACAGCACCGTGCAGTCACAATTGCAAAGCTGAAAGGCAATAGCCCATTATGGTGTTTTCAGCAGCGCTGCTCTACACTCAAACAGCGTTTAGCAAAGTGCCTTGTACATCTTTTTCTGCCAGCGTTGGGAATCCATTTAGAACAAGCCATTGAGCTTTATTTTATTTTAGTTAAATTTTTTTTTCCAAATGCATTAAGATAAATATGTATATTAGCAGTCGCTAGGGCAAACAGAAAATATTCATTTGCGTTTATCACAAGCAGTTAGAACCCTACTACACTTTACCTCTCATAGAGGGAATTTCTCCCATGATGAATTAATCTTTATGAGCTAGTTCTTATTTCCTTCATTTCTTTGCAGTGACCACAGCTTTTTAAAAAAAGAAAATGAATGTTAATTTTTTTGTTTCGTGAATTGCATTTTCTGCTAACCACTATTCATAAAAGGGGTGACTGAAACTCAGCTAAAGTACTACCACTCAGAAACCTAAGAAGACCAGAATATTTACTTCTGTCTTCAGCCCTAAATATTTCCACTGAATTGCCAAGAGTCCTTGAAGGGGAAACATTTTTGTAATGACCAGTGCTGTCGCCAGGAGCTATTACATTCTGAAATTAGCAGCAAGCTCCCCACAGGTTGTTATTTGGTCTCAGTTCCTGGAAATCACCAGACTGATCTGGTCTGCAATCAAGCTCGTTATACAGAGTTGTGGGATGAAAAGGAGATTGAGGACAAGGTCCAAGTGGCTTCAGTGGGGTGTGCAGCTGTATTAACACATATTGCCCATGTGCTGCAAGAACTGCAGTCACCAAACACCTGTCCCAAAAGTGCACTGAACCCCACAACCTCCCTTCTTTCCCTTATCCTCTGCCCATTTTCACGTAGAGAGTTTTTAACTTCCAAACCTTATGCCTTTTCACTTTTCTGGCTTTTAGAGGAGTTCCTCTGTCTCCCTGTCACCATTCAGCCAATGCCAAGGCCAGCTGGATGAGCTGCAGAGACCCCTGGGGACAGCACAAGGCCAGGCTATTCCATGATTCTGTGGCTCTGAGGACCACCATTGGGACAATGCAGCTTGACCCTCTGGAGGGCACTGAGTCAGTAGTGGAAAAGCTCTGACTTCCATGCCTCTGCTGCCTATCAGTTGAAAAGCCCATGGTATAAAAAGCCAATTAATTGATATTATTTAAAGACTGCTTTTCAGAGGAGTCCTTTGTTGGAGGGACTGAATCTCAACTCTGTGCTAAATTATGCACAGGAGTTAAGGGAGGTGAGAGTAAGAAATCCACTGGGTAATCATAATCACTGTGCAATTAGATTTGATATCATAATAGAAGGTTACTCTCCTAGGGGTAATGCAGTGAGGGTGAACTTTAAAAGGCCAGATTTTAAAACTATGAAAAAAATTATTAACAGAAGGCTCAAGGGCATAGTGAAACTCTTTAACAACTTAGAGCAAATTTGTTCCTAGTGTAACTCCTCTAGTAGCCCCAGGAGTTGTACCAAGGGTGAGTTTGGCTAATGTAATCAGTCTGGAGGCTATTTAAGAATCTGTGCTAGAGAGGCAGATGGTGGTTGGACCTTTGATCTGAAAATAAGAACAGGAAGAATGAAATTTGCATGGCTGAGCAGGGTTTATTGAAAATAAACATTCTTTTAAAAATTAAAAAGAGATCTGACTAAAGAGGAGAAGACAGGTAGAGTAAATGCAGACAAGCTACAAAGGAAAGGGATATAGGTCTATAAAAGAAAAAAAAATCAAGGTATTTCTGATGCAGCAGAGAAAAAAAAATTAAACCCCCAACCAGGCATATAATGAGTGAAACTTAGAAAGTGCTGTTGTTATGTGACAGCTTTATTGTACCTAATTAACTCAAATATATGTATCTGCTGGAAGACACCACTCTCCATGGTTACTTGCTGTCAGATGTGCTAAAGCAGGCATTTCTTCTGCACAGCCCTCTTTGTGGGGAGAGGGAGAGGCTGAAAATGAGAGGATGCTGAAGCAGAAATAAACCTTGGCCTGAGTTACTCATACGGATGTAACTAAAGAGATTCCTTGTCTCTGCCACTTTCTGTGGGAAATTAGAGAGTGACTTCAGCAGTGATTTACTTTAACACTGTGGAAGGTGAACAGGACCTGAGGAAGGAGTTATGTGGCCGGGAGCTCATTGGGGCAGTAAATCACCTGGCGTAGCTGGTTCCCTGCCCAGGCTGTAGAGAAAACAAACCACACAATAGTGAACCTGTCAAATAAGGTGCCCCACTCGCCTTACAGGCTGAAATCCCCCTTGAAAACAAACGGAAGGATTCAGTGCTGGCTCCTATTGTGCATCAACAACAAGGGAAAACTCCCTGGGAGCTACTGCAGGAGCAGAACCCTGCAATGCCCGTGGAAATGCTGCCATCCAGGCAGTGGTCCCAGCGCAGCCAGCACCAGCACTGTGGGGAGCAGTTCACGGTTCCTGGGCTGGCTCACACCCCAAGAGCGGTAGAGACACCCTGGCTGGGAGATGATCCCCCACCCCTTGCAGCCACCATCCAGTTGGTGCCACACAGGACCCAAGTACAGGGATCTCAGCATGGACAAAACCAGAAAGTTTAATTACAGTTTTTATTAATTTTTTTTTCAAGTTTCCTAAAATGTCACCATTCTTTCTTTTCGTGTTTGTGCAGCCTTAAGCACAACAGGCCCTTGACCTCAGCTCTACCCCATAATGTCACCGTAATGAAGGCAAATAAATGACAATAGGGAGAAAACCCACTTTAGTCACCGTAAGGAAATATTGTTCCTTCAAAGCAATTACTCACCTGAAAAGTTAATAAAATAGTACATAAAGGTGACCTGGTAGGTATAATTTACTTGGCTTTTCAAAATGCTTTTGATAAGGTCCCTCATAAAAGAATATTAATGATAATGAGAATGATCTTACATTTATGGTTGTACCTTTCATTCAGATGAATCCCAAAGTGCTTTACAAAGTTTTTACTAACTGGTTGTACAAATCATGCATCATATATATCCCCAAAGTGTTGTTAGATCTGGGAGAAGGCATGACAGATATTTAATTACCTAGCATGCTGCTATTCAATATTTTAGGGCAGGGTGTAAAAGCAAAAGCTACAACCGTGTGCAATTAGATTAAATTCAGGCAGGTAAGAGCTACTTTCCAAAGCTGAGATTTGGCTGAAAACCAAGCTCATCTTCTTCATTTGCCCTCACCCAAATGTTGAGGGATGCCTTAGGCTGAACAGATGAATGGCTCAGCTGGAAATAAAGGTATCTTTGTGGGATTGCTCCCAATGGACAGTGACTATCTCAGGTTGTGCCTGAGCATTCAGTTGGATGTTTATGGGCACCTCTACTTGGCCATCTAACTCCAGAGAATCACCATAATTTACATTTTTTTCTCCAAATTTTCCATAGCTTTTTCACCTATGTCCTTCAGCTTCATAGGCAGCTGCCAATGCTGACAGCCAGCAGCAGAGAATCTTCAGCTCGCATTAGCCTTCGGAAGCAAAATCTGTTTTTGCTTTGAGATGCACATCTGAAACACTGCTAATCCAGACCATTATAATCTTGAAGACCATTCCAGCCATAAGCATATTCTGCTTAGAGAGAGCACTGGAACATTTCATTTAAAGGCACAAAATGTCTCATTTAATTGCCTGAAATCAAAGGTTTCATATTTTAATTAAGTTTTTAAGAGAACATTTCATTGCTTTGATTTTTTTTTAACTTTTTTTCCTCTCAGATGTGAAGGTCATTAAAGAATATCTTTCCTGATTAAGCAATAGTAGCAGTAATTTCACCAAAGTAGTGTGTACAGTGTGGATACTACCTCAGACCTGAACTTCACACACCATCAGTGATCAGTAAATGAACACCACTCGTTTACTATGTCTAAGTGCAAAGGGCTGCCTGAACTTCCAAGTCCTCTATTTCTTGTTACTTGCAAAGAAAGAAGATGCCAAGAAAGATGAATTGTAGCTTCTCCCTAGATACATATTCCTGCATGGTGAGGATGCTCTGGCAGCTTTTCTACTCTCTCCTAAATGAGCAGCCTAAAACCAGATACCGGAGCAGTGTAAAAACAAAGCCAGGAACTTAACAGGGGGGCGTTGAAGAGGACCTTGGAGGTACCAAGGTGTCCTAGTTGTGTAGGCAGAAAGATTTCAGCTCATCTGTAACAGCCTTGGGCACACCTTTGAAATGCTCTGTCTAGCCTCTTCCCAAGGCAGCACACATCTTGTGTTTATCACCATCCTGCTGTATTTTTCACAGAGCTAAACAAAAGACAGGGTCCCTACCTCCAGCATGACAGCTTGTCAGACTTTGCAGTACAATCCATATTTCATATCAAAAGCGTCCCCCTCAAATTCAATTTATATAAATTATATATAGCTAGGTAAACATGACCTTCCTCTGGCAATTCTTTCAGGCCAGAGAGAGATGCCAGAACAACAAAAATCTTGTGAGAACAGTCATCCAGGGCCAAACTGTCAAAAACCTTCAACAAGGAGCTGATTTGTCAACAGAAGTCATCATCTCACAGGGAACTTGATTCCTGCTTCAGTGTTTCCCTGACCAAATTGCTGACAGACTTTTGCTGAATGGTCCCCTGCCTTCACATTACCTTTTTTTCCCCACATAACTGTTCTCAGAGGATATGAAGGTCTCATTTTTAGAACAATCTTCTGGGAGAAAGAGGGAAGAGCAACACTTATATGGAAACAGTCTGCCCCACTGTGCAGCAGGAGCCTCCCCTGCCCCCCAGCAGTACATTCACATTCCTGTGGAGAAGCTGTCTCACCGTCTACCTCCCACAGGCTCTGGAAAGCAAAATCCTTACTGTTAGGCAGTTTAATTTCAACTATGAGTAAGCATTCACATACTTGTGGCCTATTTGAGGAGGCTCTTTAGGCAAAATAATGGTTTGAAACGTCTTTCTGCTGCCAGGGTGACATAAAGAGGCCTCAGCGTGCCACAAGACTGCTGTATCTGCAACATAGTAATTTAAACTTTTATCTCCAGTAGGGCTCTTTGCATGTGGTGCACACCTGGCCACTGTAACCTGATCAACATTTATGGGTTTGTGTCTTTACGATGGGTTTGAGTGCCCTCAGGAAAGACATTCTTAATGCAATGAGCCTGCAAGAGGCCTTCAAAAGCCATGGGAATAAGGGACAAGAAGTTTTCCAAGTACACACAAAGCTCGACACCCTCTTAACACTCCCATGCCAGGCAGACAGAGGTGCAGGCTGCTGGAAATGGGGAAATAAGAAGGGAATAGATGGCAGATTGGTCCCCAATTCCCTACATTGTGCAAGGCACAGTGACACCTCAGGTTTCAGGGTGCAGATCTCATCCCAGACACTCTCTTGCTTTTGACACCACAGGCAACAGGGGAACTTTTCCTTGGGCAAACAATTACTTGAAACATTGCTAGCCAGATGCTGATTGCTGCTGGCATTTGTCCTTCAGCAGCTGTCACAGTCGGCTCCTTGGGAGGTGTGGGAAATGCCTTGCAATTATGTGCTTTATGACGGACCCCAGAGAAATATTTGGCCATATGTATTTTCACAAGGGTGCACATATTCCCTGCCCAAGAGAGTCCATGCTGGGTGCTATCAACATAAAAAAATTGCTCTCCCTTTTGCCTGTCATTGGTGTATCTGATGGCTCCCTTACACTAGTGGAAATGCCAATCCTCAGCAAGATCTCCATCTGATTTTTCCCTTGCTGTTTCCTGCCTTGTGTTATTCCTACAGCCAGATGAATCCCGCTTTACTAGGGGCTGTATCTCAACTCTTCTCAGAATTTCTGAGCAGATGGGAACTGGGGTCCCTGCCCACATCCTGTACCTGTGACTGACACCTAAACATTAAGGGCAAGTGTGTCGGATGCAGTCCTGGAAACTCACTCTGCTCTGGAGTCTGTGGGACAGTCCACAGGGAAGATTTCATTTGTTTTGTCTCTGTGTCCCCCTTTTCTGAGCATCATTGGAAAGGCCTTGGGGATAGCAGCTTCCAGTATTCCTTGGGAAAAGTGTTTGTAGGTTTGGTTTGAGCTGGGTTTTTTGTGTTTGTATTTTTAATTTGAGGAGGACCTGTATCCACCAAGGATTCAAAATCTTTTTCAGATTTTGCCCTTGGTGATAGATTCTGGACACACAAAAACTGTTTCTGACCTGTTACCAAGCCTGTCCCAGCAGGGCTGACAGAAAGACCAACAGGACAGGAGCTAACACCATCCCCACTCCACACATGCTGGCACTATTTCTGCTTACTTGTTTGGCTTTCTCTTTCACAAGCCTGTTTGAAGGAGTAAACCCCACTTCGTAATGCTGGGAGTTACCTGATCATGCACTCTGTAAGATGGTACAAAGTCAGGCTGAGCAAACCAACCAGAATTGCTTTCTCTTGATCCCCTAAATGTGTCAATTTACAATAAAACATTCTTTTTTTTTTTTTTTTTTTTTTT
>NW_008238346.1:812712-844152 GCF_000691975.1 Corvus brachyrhynchos
AAAGTTGCAAATTTAAACAAAAAATTTTTTTTTTTTTTTTTTTTTTTTTTTTTAATATCCCCAGGGAAAGCAAAGGAAGGTCTGAATGTGCCACAAGAACTGGACTCCTCACACAAGCCTGACTCTTGCTGGCCAGTGGTATGGCCTGCAATGGTCCTGCAGTAAACCTTGATGGATGGAAAGGGAATGTCAATAGAGTTCAGTCCTCTCATGAAAGCCAAACAAATTACTTCCCTACTTCCAGTATGCTGTGGTATTCTCTCTACATCAATCTGAGCTAATTTATTATTTTCAGGTGGTTTTATATTTTTTTCCTTTTCCTCCCTTTGAAGGTTCTAGAAGGACCTCCTGTGGCTTTCATGACGTGGCTCAGAGAGGCGCACTGTGAGGCCTCGGTGGTTTCTAGGAATCCCCCAATTAAAACGGCTAGCAGCTTCAGAGGATTGTTGCAAAATTAGACCAATCTGGATGGCAGGTACAAAGCCTCCAGTTTGGGGAATCAAAAAAAGAGAATTTTAAGCTTTAAAACCTTCCCAGGTTTCCACCCACCCTCCCAACCAGCTGGAGTTAAGCGGTATATGCCTTGTTTTACAAAAAATCCAGCAAAATTGTTTCACTTCAGAAGTCTCCTTTCAGACTTACTTAGGTAACCTCTGTTACTCATTTTTGGAGTTTTATAGTAGCTCAAGACCTGGAGAATAACAATGTTTAACTGATCTTACCAATACATTATTTGTACCACTAATTCCACAGCAGTTGCTTTTTCTTCAGGACAAGGGAGGTAATTTTCCTAAAATTACATTGTTTTCTAAAACAGCTCTATTCAGGGCTATACATCTACCTTCTGGCAGCATAGTTTAATTTGCATTTAAATAATTTCCTGATATAGTAGGAAAAGTAATTATACATAACACTAAACAGTTTTCAAGCTTCAGCCTTCGATTGGTCCATGACCAAATCTCTTTCCTAGGTTCTGAAACAACCTTCCCAGAATGTAAAATTCCCACATACCAGAACCATGCTCATTTTTTTAAGGTCCTCTATTTGTTCATTCATCTCCTGTGCTGAATTCAGATGATTAGAAAACCATGTTGGTTTTCTAATCCTTAGTTTCTCTTTAGGGTTGTATCATTTTGGTCTGCTGATTTTCTCCTGGTAGAAAAGTTTAACTCTGTCTGCTGTCTGAGCAGAAGATCTTATGGAGATCTCATGCTCATGACATTAAAAGCACCACAATGCACAATTTTATCGTAGTTACAGATGTTAAATCATGTCCTAATTCTGATATTTTTATCACAGATGAGACAGGGAATTGATGTAGCTTGAGCCAAGGCAATAGCAGGACATTCATTTTTGATCTGAATGTACTGAACCTTAGATTTTAGTTTGATTCTAGAGGCCATTTGCCATGTGTAGATCCATATACACTTGCTCCTCAATTTTAAAGGCTTTTTATTCAGGTGAACTATACAACCAAAAAAACAGTCCTGTGGTCATGTAGATCACTCTTAGAAAGACTTTGTATCACATTAAAAGAAACTATCCCTAAGAGCTGTTTAACATGCCACAGCCTTTTTCCCTTAGAAAGGTAATGCCTATAGGAGATGAGCTGTATTGTTCAGTGCCCTGATTATCTGTTCATGAGCCATGTGAAAGGAAATGCAGTCACCTCTGCTAAAAGTGCCGACTCAAAGGCGTTAAGCCATTAACTGTAGAACAAGTCCAACGTGAAAGAGAGAATAATGCATCATAGGAGCCATCACATGGCCCATAAAGTCAATATTGAAGCCGTGAAATTCAGACGTGAGTGCTGCTTACCTCAAGGTTTAGGATCAGCCTTGACCTAACCTGTCAGCCAAGTCCCCTTCCACCATTAAAAGTGATTCAACCATTCAGATAATTCAAGACTGAGATCATTAAGGGCATGCTGTGGATCTGCCTTATAATCAATTCTTACCTGGTGCTTGAAGGACCCTCCATGCAGGTAAGGAGCATTAAGCATTTTAGTGCCCAAAATGTCTGTCTAAAGAGGTAGTGTACTGTGCAGTTAGTGCTAGGAAATCAGAGGTGTTGCAAGGCTGTACACTGAGCCTAAAATTGCATTGAAGAGGATCACTTGTCACCAACACTTTGGTATCATACATCAGATTTCATCAGGAAGGTGATACTGAGCCAATAGGAGGATTTTCAGACAAAACTTCCACAGCTAGTCAGACTTGAAGGTGAGGGACAGTGATCAGCCCTGCTATTTTCACCTGCCATCATGTTTTTATTTTGTTCTCAAGCTTGCAACCATTCCACAAATACCTTCAGCAAATCGCTCTTGGATGACTCCTCATCTTGATGATGGTGGCAAGTGAAAGGTCCCTGCTGCCAGCCCATGAAAATGATAAATAATCAATTTTCACTGAGATCTTAACTACGGCAACCTGGGCTAGTAGAAGGTGTCCCTGCCTATGGCAGCTGGGAGTGGGAAAAAGATGTTTTTTAAGGTGCTTTCCAACCAAAACCATTCCGAGGTTCTATGAAGGTAGATGCAAATGAGCAGATCAGCATGTTGAAGCGCACAAAGAATTGGTCAGCCTAGGAAGACGGTCAGTAAAACAACTCCAGAGGACTGTTTAAAAGCAATGAATCTGTACTGGGGAACTCGGAAGGTCTACAGCCGAAAGACTAAACAGTTTGCTTAAACCACACTCTGAACTCATGAAGGGCATTGCTGCAACAGTGTCTTGGTATGATGTTCCCCTAAAGCTTTTCTATCCTCATGATTTTGATTTGAATCATCAAGAAAAATTTTCTAAGAAAAGTGTTTCAACATCTCTCTCACACCTGGGTCTACAGCTTTGCCCCTCTCACCACCAGATCCAGCACACTCATAATCAAGTAACTCTCTGCAAAATGACTGCAAATTCCTTGATTACTCTTTTTTTTCTCCTTTTTCTAACTTAAAAAGAAAAACCAGTGGAAAACAACAACATGAACAATCACATGAGAAAAAAAGGCACAGCCTGGTACTAAAGATAGGCCTGCTTATAAGAGTAGATGCATCACAACAGGTGTCAGCTCTGTAATGGTGCTGCACAAAGCACGCAAGCAGCAGCCAGGGAATGATGATAATAAAAAGAGAGTAAAGGAGCTCTTTTGAGATAGAAATTGCTATAAAATGGAGAATATTTTGCAATTTTGATTTATTTTCATGTATTTGTGAACATATATACATTAATATTTTTCTCTTTTTGTTCAATACAAAGATTTAACAGCAACCCTAAGCCTTAGTGAGATGATCACTGTATAAAATCAATCAAATTTCTCACTTTCCATTATTCCAACAATTTATCCACATTGCATCTCTCCATGTCCTCTCACTATTCTTCAGTTAAGGATCTGATAGCTATTTCTGTTGAAGTCTGTTTTCTCTCCAGAAAAAGAGGGGCTAAATCTTTTTAAAAAGAAGACAATTCCCAACTCTTGGAGATAATTCATGGGCATCCTACAGACTCTCTGTCTAGCTTTTAATGTGACACTTCATCCTAATCATGTTTCCTAATTCGAAAACATATGAGAAAGATCCCTCTTTTTCTGTTCAAAGACTATAAGGTCTTTAGGACAGGATTCATGCTTCATTCTATTTTTGCACAGCATTTAGATTTCAGATACTTCAATTTCTTGCTCCTGATTCCTCTACTTCCATACTAGTAAATATTGCTTTTAATCGTCCTACCATTTTTTTTATTTCTGGTTATGGTTTTGTTCTATGAGCTAATTTAATTAATAAAGGTAATTATTTTAATTTCTTCTTTTTTCTCTTGTTCTAACAGAGATCCAAAATTCAGCACATATTTGTTGCTTTTCTCTAGGATGGGCTGGACTCCAGCTCTCCTTTGGTCTTTTCACAAGCTGCAGAAGAATTATACTGGTGTGAGTCTGACCTGATGTTTTACAGAGTTTTAATTTTTTTACTATACCCTTTGTGAAAGCAATGAACACACACATACTTCCAAACAGTTCTGGCCCTCACTGGATTGATGGAAAGAAGGTTAATAACATATCTGGGAAAAACAAATAGTTCCATGGATAGCACGCATTGATTAATATCTGCTGCAGTGCCAGCAATGCTGGGGGAGCTACACGTCGTAATTCTGCTGTAACTGGAGATGTGTTGCCAAAGGAAGGAGAAAGGAGATTATCACACTGCTGTGCCTGGCAGCTCAGTGTAATGCACAGACACGGGGTTAATGTCTCCTCTCTGCTCCTGCTTTCAGGGACGGTGAAAGATCTGGACCACAACACTGCAGAGCTCTGGAAGCTCAAGACGTGCGCTCCATTTGAACGTGCATTGCCAGTAATGTGGGATGTGCCTGGAGAGGGGTGGGGGGGATTAAAGGTAGGACAGTAAGTTTGAAGCATATTAAGCTGATGTCTCCCATACAAGCAGGAGGATCCCTGCACTGCGGGGCGCAGACAGGCTGCACAGAACCCTCCACAGTGCTCAGCCCAGCACGGGCGAGCCCAGCGGGAGGGGCAGGAGATGCACAGGAGAGGCTGAGTTCTCTTACTCACGCCATCAGGGTGTCGTGGCTAAACGCCCCCACTTTTTATTCGACAGTAAATAATTCATGTTCCCGAGCTGTAGGTGGGATACGTTTCAGGCAGAAGGGGAGGACGCCAATAAGCAGCTCTTTAAATATACATCGCCTCCTGTTTGCAGGCACTATGTGTGGGAGCAACTGTAAACTGAAATGGTCTTGTGTTTGCTGGCACCTCTGAATACAAAATTACCACCCTGGCTATTTATGGGGTGGAGGGGGAGGGAGGCTTCAAAAAGAAAAATCGGGCTTTTTAAACCTGGTACCTTTTTTTAAGCTGAAATGCTTGGCATTTCTGTGGCAGCACTGTATCCCCACTGGGCGAAAGAGTTACAGGTATTTTAATTATATATTAGTACAGCATTAAACTAGTTTTATTTGCTGAACATTCTGTCAATTACTGTTGTTACTTGAGAAGCATGACTGCTCCCAGGTTGATCATGTATTTAACTAGCCAGTCAATGCTATTAATCACTAAGCATTTTCAGCCAAGGATATTAACATTGAAACCTATCCAGAAGAACTTATAAATGGGTACTGGCATTCTTCAGAGGGAAATACTGTTTTCCAATGCAAGAGAGGTTCTCTCAAGTCTCTTTTTTTTCTTTTTCTTTTTTTTTTTTTATTGTAATCTAAATTCCAAAGGGGAATGAATAATTGCCCTTAATGAAATAACTGCCATCCCAAAAAACTAGCAACTATGTGATCATCTCATTACCATATGAACGAAGGCCAGGATGTCTGTTTGTGTGGTGCAGCTGTTGTAAAAGCAGTGAAGTATAAGAAAGCAGACATGAAAACCAAGCAGGGACATCCTCCCTTCTGGGGACTGTAGCAGGGAGAGAAATGATCCAGGTAAGGCTGAAAAATGGTTAGCAGTTAAAGACTGGAAATGAGACTCTTCACTCTTGTTCTTGGTCATGGCGCCCTGGTATTTTGAGCAGAAAAGATGATGGCCTTTCCCTGCCTCCTGCCCATTGAAACATGGGACACAAACATGACCTGAAGCCAGAGACATTGACACAACACACACCATTTGGTGCAATGAAATGCTACAGATACATGCTTTGCATTCTGCATTGCACTTAGTTGACACACAGAATATATTTATTTCTACATTGTGAATAATCAGCTGAAAACTCACTTTCATTAGCTTCATCTCCCCATTGTTGGCTCACATCCTGAAGTTTTCATACAACATCTGCAAAAGTATTAAACTAATTATAGAAGCCATCTGGAACGAGAACAGAGTGGAATAATCATTTTCTTTTCCTTTTTTTTTCTTTTTTTTTAAAAAAAAAAGCCCTCGCTAAATAAATGGTGCCATAATAGATGGGATGTCAAAAGAACAATGATCATAACAAATTCAGTGTCATTAAGGAGGGATGCAAGGAGATTTACATCAAGAAACTCATGATTGCTCGTTAGCAGAGACACAGCAGAGCAGCACTGTGATCCATCGCTGACAGGGTGTGCGTACAGAGAGGGAAATCCTCCCAGAGACCAGGGGCTCACCCATGGGCAGCCCAGTTGCCAGTGGAGAAGAGGACCAGTCATTGCTTTGTCCTTGTGTTCTTCATTCAAGGCCAGGAGACAGACCCCTGAGGAAGGAAGGGTGAATGTGTCCTGGACAGTCACTTGTCTACCACCTTCCACTGCTGCTGCTGCTGCTGCTGCTGTTCAATTGCCCAGCAGTGCCGTGAGGTGCTGACAGGCTACTGAGTGAGTGAGCAGTGACATTCAGCAGAAAACACATGAAATCTTGACTCCCACACTGCTGTGAGGTACACTCCTCTCTTTAGCTGTGTCCTAAGTGATGAGCTGTAGGTCAGCTTGTGGTAAAATGGGGGTTTGTATTTATTACAACTACTTTTTACTGATCAGAGGAGATTACTTTGACATACAAGATCTTGACAGTTATCTGCTTAATGCATGGCTTCTGTTAGCAGCACTTTCAAGGTAACCTGTGTTTCAGTGTTTTAGGAGGATGACGACATTTTGGTAAAGTACCTAAACATTTTGTGCTTGATACATATGCACACACCTGGAAAATTGACACATATATTAGCATTTTCTGATGGTTCTAGTGGCAAATAATGCATTCACATCTCCATTCTAATACTAAGAAATTGATAACAGAAAGATAGACAGATAGATAGATAGATAGATTTTTCTCTCAAAGGAATATGTAACTTTTAATAATTTCTTTACCTATATTCTAACTAATTACCTTTGGCCTGAATGTACTTAGAGAAAAATCTGAGGTTCTCTTAGATACACAGCTGCTGAATCAATGGCATCCTGCTACAACATATTTCAACACACGTCATTAATTCTGATTAAAAAGCATCATCCAGTTGTGATTCTTATTAGAACTCTATTAGTGTCTCTGCTAATAGATGCAATCTCTGTTATTATCATAATTATTGTTATTTACCACTTATGTTACTGCAGCAGTGCCTCGAGAGCTCATTCATAAGCCATGCCCTTATTGGATCATTTGCAAATGCAGATTAAAAATATGTTCCTTGCCCTCAGCACTTTCCTTGGTAAGACAACAGATAAAAGAAGAAGGAATATAAAGAGACAAAGTGACCATCTGGGTCAGCACTGAGACATTGCTTTCAGCACATCTGGATCCTGAGTGTTGCCATGTTTCCACCAAATGCAACCGAGAATGGTACCCAAAGTTCAGTAATTCCATCTCAATTTTGGCATTGTCTGTGTCTTCAAATGCTAAGGGTGCCACTGCTGGTGACTCCTTTCTAGTAGACACAGGCATGGGAATTCAGAAGACATGAATCATGTAGCACTGCTGCCAACCACTAATTGGATGTGTGTGTCCAAGTAAAGTAGCTCCTGCATATCTGGCACTCACAGGATACATTCAAGCCATGCCTAAGACAATGAAACTAATTTACAGCAGTGTCAGTATAAGCAACATGTTTCTACTTTTGGTCTTATAAATAAGCAATCTGGTTTTAAAAGTGCCACATCCTGAAATGCCCACATCCTGAGTAGCAAACTTTATATTTGATGTCCCAGCTTTGGGCAACGCGTCCCAGTTGTGTCCCACGCAGGGAGCCATGTCCCTGAATACTCTCTGGGAAGTTAGCTGAATAGTTGTCCAGAAAGTCCCACAAGTGCAAGGGGTGAAGAACAGGTTGGGGTGAAATGAGGGAGCAGGCATATTTTCAAGTCATAAATAGAGCAGGGAGTGCAAGAAAAGTGAGTTTGGTGGAAAAGGAGAGCAGACTTGACTTTCTCCAACTCCTCTGATCCTCCCAACCATCTGGAATCAATCATTTGTCTCTATGTGGCCTTGTAACATTAAAATGAGCACTGGTTTGAGGCTTGTGAAATGCTCTGTAATCCCAAAACAAAAGGTATCAAATAACTGCAGCATGGTTATTGTTACAAATATTTTCACTCTGAATTATAGCACCATTGCAAAGAGGTTTTGCGTTCCTGCGTCCCTGTAAATCTGGACAGTCTTCTTTCCACAAATTCTTTTGCAATTTAGCTTGTAAGATTAATATTTTAAGAGCATCTAATGTTGCTAATTGAACAGGGAAACAGATATGTCAACTTTTGTTTTCCACAAGACTCACTTCAGAAGTATGAATGATAAATGCACCCCAAGAGATATTATCATAATCATCATTCCAAATAAATTTTTCAGACAATGGAGTGCATGGCAGATAACTTTCAGAGAGATGCATAAAACACACTCCATGTTAAGCTCTTTCCTAAACATATGAATATGTAATTTTTTCCTGTTGTAATGAACTGATATTGTTTAGATGAGAAGGACCATGACCAGGTAAAGGCAACATGAAGGAGCTCAAAACCAGAAGAGGTACTGAATTTGCAATCACATTTATCCTGCGTACTCACTGTGGAGCTCCACATTTAGCAACTTGATAAGACCACACAGTCAATGGTTTCAGCAGCAGATTTTGCAGTGAAACAGAAGAGTGACCCTGTTATCAAAGAACAGCAGATATTTGTTGGTGTGAGATGGAGAGTTTTAATTTCCAGTAAAAAATGATCCACTGAGCTGAGAAGTGCTTTAAACCAATAGCTGTTTTTTCTGTCGTTAGACACCAATGATGTAAGGTGACTTCTCAAATATATTCTTCCTCAATTCTATAATTAATCCAGTGTTGTGGGAGGTGTTTCTCAGGGTTGTGTTTTACCCAAAAGAAGCAGTATTCCAAGCCAAGTGTCACAGCCCCATCTTAGATGTGTGAGGATCTCTTATGTGTGGCTGGCAGGTTGCTAACTGTACAGCAGGGATCCAAATCCTGTCCCCAAACCCCAGAGCATCACAGGTTGTCTGGAATTTCACTACATAGTTGGGTCCCCTCTTCCTTGGTGCAACAGCTCCTTGCCCCAGCCTTTGAAAATGAATTGTTTGGTTTTGCTTCCCACTCCTCTGTCCCTGATGCTTTTGTCAATAAATAAATAAAATATTAATTCATTGAAGTCTTTTGCTGGAATTAAAGAAAAACAGAAAACATGTTTCATTTCTCTGATTTTTGATAAGGACATTTTCTTCAGAAATGACTTTCTGACAACTTTTCCATCAATCCTACTCAAAGGTTCTCTGCATTGGGAGGCACAAAGCTGCTTTCCCAATTATGCTGCATTTCTTTGTAGATTCAGCTGAAGGAAAACATGTTAAATAAATGATTTGTTTCCAATTACTCAGTCAACTCTAAAAACAAATATGCACACACGTCTTTACATAGAGACTTAGCAGGCAGACCAAAATATTTGCAATTTTATGGGCTTATTGGGAAATAAAAAAGACAAATGTCTCTTCTGATTGTGAGCAGGTACATCATCACTACTTGAGCATAACATGGAGGGAACAGGGTTCTTCTGTACTGCAGGTAACTGAAATAAGATAAAATTGCAAGCCTATAAATATTACTCCATACATGTTTTATTTATTTTTCAGATAAAAATGAAGACACACAGCTGTTACAGTATATCTTTGCCTTCAGAACAGTAATATATCACAGTGAAGATATTTTGATGGTGACTTCCAACAGCTGTGTGATCCTCTTTCCTGATAAGATCATGTGTCATCATCTAAGTAGCAGAGGTGAGACTACAAGAGAAATGAGCACACAAGGGAACACCCTGGAATATATGCACAAACATATTTGCTGTTTCATTTTGTTTTGAGTCTGTTTCACTCTGTTTGGAAAACAACTTCTGTTGTCTCTTTTTCTTACTTTAGTAACACTTCTTTTGCATACTTTCTGTTTGTTTGGTTGTGTTGGTTTGGTTTTGATAGTCCCAGGAGCTAGGTGCAATCCAATGTTGTCAGGATTCTCATGTTAAGGGTCCAGCTGACCCTGTCAGCTTTCCCAATCGTCTGTCTATAGTCTGTCCTTTCCAGCTTTATCACCATCCAGAGAATGCTTCATTTGCTGCATCTGCTGGCCTGAAAACAAGTTGCTCTTTTACAGCCCCTCCTGGGACTGGTCCACCCAGACAATGCTGTAGTGTTTGACCCATCCCTCAGAACCACAGGTGCAGGTAGAACAATTCACCTGTAAAATATCCTGGACAACAACACACTGATCCACTCACTCACAGTCAGATGAGGATATACTGTCCCAGGAAAAAGGGAAAAAGGATGGGATTATTGCACTGCATGCAACCTTATGCTAACAGCTGGCAGAGACACCGAGTTTCCAACCCTGCTGCCCTGTGTCTGCTCATAACTGCAGATCTCAACCACCCCTGTCTGCTTTTCCTGTTTGTTGAGGAAAGGGATAGAAGAGGATTACAGGGATCCCAGATTTGTATTAGGTGAAATAATAATGCAATTATGTTGGGACTTCAGTCATCTCTGAACTAATCATATCTCCTCCATCTGCAAAATTATAGTGGAAATTGAAAACCTTTGAGCCTGTCATTAGCTCTATGATGTCCTCAAAAGACTTTTTGAAAATCCTGACTCTGGATTTTTGTCTCTTTTTGTTTACATTCTTTGCTTCAAAAGGCAAAGTTTTACTTCCATGTTGAGCCTCTGAGGTGTGTGTAAACCAAAAGGTCCTGAAATTTCTTGCTCTTTTTCGTGTCAAGAAATAGTATGATTGATACAACTAAGCAACAAATGAACTTTAATAACATTGTCTACTTGTTATCTTCACAGTCATCTTTGTTCCAGGGAGAGATAGAGTACTTGTGCAGCCCTAGAGTTTATGTAATTGAACAAGTCCCTTAAGCTTATCATGCCTAAACTCATGCTTAAGCATTTTTGTTACATGTTAATGAGTGCAGATTCAGCAATTTATCCAAGTACTCTCTTAACACTGGTTTTAGCTTTGCAGATTTCCCAGCGGGCTGCCAGCCTCCTCCAACTAATTGACCTGGCTTCTGCTTCATGAAAAAGGAGGAGCAATAAACAGGGAAACATTCTTTTCCTGCAGCAGAAAAGGCCACTGTCATCTAGCAATCCTTTCTGACTTGACTGAGCAGGAGCTGGTAACTCCCTTGGTAAGAAACTCCCTAGGAGTCCTCACCTTTAGAGAGCTCAAACCTGTCTCTGCTAAATCCTCTCAGCCTCCCACACACCTGTGTGTGTTTTTTCTTGGCCTTCCAGCTCAAAGAGAGGAGCTGAAAGCCCTAGGCAGCAGTTTTTATGCATGTGATTTCTGACACTGTAGGATGTGGAAGTTTATTTCACCAAGAGAAATCAAATCCTAAGGCCTTCCCACCAGGTGTCCTGGCCTAATGCCAATCAACTAGGAAGTGGTACAAAATTATTTCATCATAAAAACTGGTATCATCACTGTTAAGTGATGAGTAAAATAGACCTTATATCATCAACACTTTCAATTAATTCCCACTTGAGTTGAGCTTGGAGAAGCTCAAAAGAAGATTTACCACATCTCCCAACCCTGCTTGAAAAGCTACAGCTGCTCTGAGTCTCAAAAATGTTCTGCCTGAGGCTTTCCCATCCTCTTGCTTATCTCCTGTGGTTGCTGATGGGGACATGGCAAAAGGAACAAAGGTGACAGAGGAGCCTTTTACTATATCCAGTAATGGTCATTTCTCAAGGGGAAGTGGGCAATTACAGGATAACCTATCTAAGAGATCTCTTCTGGCCCAGGTTTCATTGATGACATTTCAGTATGAGCACAATACCTTGGTCTAAAGCAGGGGTAGAGTCTTTTTTTACCGGGAAGTACAGGTACTTTTGCACAGGGAAGATGCAGTTCCAGCAGGTGAAGCCTCATCAATTTATAAGGATTCAGCACTGCTGTCTTTTTAATCCTTATAAAGGAGAGGCAAGCCCCACAGGGTTGGGAGATCTTTCAAATTCCTGTATGGAAAATTCAGGGAGAAGGATACAAAAAATCCTAGGTTGAGATTCCTGTTCACATCCAAGCCACCTCCTCCCTACACAAGAGAAGCCCTTGAGTGCAAGTATTTCCCTTTATGGAGTGACAAGGACAAAATTGCCTTGAGTTCTCTAAATGTACTGGCAAATTTTCATACTTCTGGGGAGCAACTAGACCAGGAAAGATGATCTTGTGATTAAAATTCCAGCCTGATACTCTGGATATCTCAGTTTACTCCTTGCTCATTATTCACTTTTTACCTGATACTGAAAAGGCCACTTAAACTTGCTATGAACAAGTTCACCATCTTAAAATATGCATAACCATATTTCCTTTTCCTCTGTTTTACTTATTAGAATGTACATTGTTCGGGTCATCTCCCAGTACTAAAGGGTATTTAGTCATTGCTGCAATAAAAATACATAAGAGCAATAAAACAACACTGTGAAAGACAAAAAAAAAAAAAGTGCTAGAAATGCATAATGTCTCCCATTATCAGTATGTCTCTAAGTCCACTGAGAATGAACCATTTGATGGTGGCTCCTGGCTTTCCTGGCATCTCGAAGGGCTGCTCTGACCTGAGGATTCAAGTGGGCCACCTGCAATGAGAGGACAACACTGCTGGTTTATCAGGTTCCAGCAAAGCTCTCACAGGTTGCAAGACAGGTCTGGTGAAAGTGTTTGCACACATGGAGCTAAATGCAGTGTTTGTAATGTCTATAAAAAACATAACTTTTAAAAGGACATAAGGAATAAGACTGTGTCTCAATCAGATACCAGTGCCAGATATCTGAGGAATTGGTATTTCCACCTTAACCTTGTTTTTTCTCCAGTCTGTTTGAAACACTGCTTGTGTAGAAAACTCGTGTGTGTGTGTGTGTGTGTGCATACACACGTGTGTTTGTGTGTTTGTACACACCAGTATTCCTCCTTCTGCAAATAAACTACACATATAGGAAAGTCTTGTAAAAAACTGTATGAAGTCTTAAGATCAAGGAACAACAGGAATTTCTTGAAGTCAGTTGAGTTGGACACAAAGTTAGGAACAGATCCAAAAGCTCTGTGAACTCAGCAGAACTGTACTGATGATGCCTTCACTCATTTACTGCAGAACTCTCCCTGAATGACCCTGCACAATGCATTTCATTACATATATTACGTAAGAATCATCAAAATAAAGTTAGTGAAACGAGAAAAAAATCTTCAATATTAAAAATTGACACGAGTGCTATTCATTACAAGTGGGGGACCAAAATTAATTGGAGTGAAATTTTACTCTATATATGACTGAGAATTTCTCTGGGCAGAGAGACTTCACGAAACCAAGGACAAAATGTTTGACAGCTGGGGGCAAAACCTCATCTGTTAATAAGATACAGCTTGAAAAGCATCTTACAGGGGAGGTTGACTTAAACAACAGCACTACCACCTTTAGGAAATACTGCCAGGTTACAGTTTGAGTTCTGTAATAGAGTAACAGTACAGTAATAGCACAGTAATTGATGAAAAATAAAAGTGATTCCAGAAAAATCTGTGGCCTTTCATTACAGTTTTGAAAATTCATCCTGTAGAAATTTATTATTATGTAAATTCACGTTAGCCTAGCCCCGTGTATTGCTTAGGGCGAGGCACACACAAATAGTCTCCATCTTCCAGCTGATACATGGTAAATTGCTGAAGTGCAGTAAATGAATCACATGCATGAACCCTTTTTGACAAATGACCTCTCATAATTACTACTTTTCCTAAGGAGACTTCAAGAGTAGAAATTTAATCATAAGGAGAGAAATTCCAGCAAATGATTCCTTCTAGTCCCAGACGTAAAATTTTGTATCTGTGGTTATACTGAATGTAGAAAATGACTTATTGCATTAATTAGTGGAAGCTTTTTTGGCCGATTCACTCTCTTGGCAATCCATGACATGGATGGTGCCACAGGCGTAAGACACGAGGTGTGTGTCAAAGCTTACTCTGTGAGTAACTACTGCTGCTCCTCAGCAGTGCCATTTACCCACACGACGGGAATGTGCCTGGATCCGAGCCCCTGCCAGCAGAGGTCGGCCCTTTCAAAGGTAACCTCGGACAGCAAGGCACTCGCTCCTTCCCACAGCAGTAAGGAGCTCACTCCCTTTTAAACCCAATCTGCAGTAATTTCCCTGCGCCACCAGCGGAGCAATCATTTCAGCAGCAGCAGTGGACAGTTTGACCCCATTTAGTGTCTGCAGACCCAGACCTGTGTGATTTTGTCCCTGCCCACACCGGGTCAGCAGCCCAGAGCACTTCTTGCTGCTGCCATTCTCATGCCCCCATGCTGTGGGGCTGCCCCAGTGCCAGCAGGGAGCTGCCGGCCAAGCCTCTCTGCCCAGGAGAGCTGCGAGCGAGAGATAAAATAGTTCTGCTGAAGCTAAGAGCAAGAGGAAGCTTATTCTCACCCAAGGCATGAAAAAGCTGTAAAACAGCACGATATGTGCGGGAAGGAAATGGAGCCTGACGGGTTCATATCATGAAAGCACCGAGCGTAGCCCATTAAAAGATTTTGCTATTACTTAGTGCAGTTGTAGCGTGAAGATACCGCAGGGTGGGAATCCTGGGTCTGACCACACCACCACAGCTCAGGAGAGAGCCAGACCTGCTCCTCTGTGTGCCTGTGTGTCAGGCTGTGTGTGATGTAGGTCAGGGCTCTGTCAGAATACACCCACTGTTTGTTCAGCATTCCACTCCTCCCCTCCTCTCAGAAAGGGGGGAAAAAACGAGAAAGGGAAATTTATTTGTCCATGAGGCCTTTTTAAACCGACGAGGTAATTACCTGAGTACATCTATTATATGCAGAGCTGCTCCAATCATCACAAAGCACGATTGCTAAACTATAATTAACTGCCAAACACCCCACCCTGTTTAAGTCACCTTAATGCAGGGACATGGAACAAAAATTTCTATTGTCAATCCATCGTGCAGTGTCAAAGAGAGGGTGGGAGGCCAAGAGCAGGGCTTCACCCTGAAATACATATCTTCAGCTCACTGTGTCAGAAATTCTTAACACTGTATTTTTTTTTTAGAACAAGTCTACTAAAGAGAGTTACTAAACATACATCAGCAGCCCAACACAGCACTAACGGGAGCGTGCGGCAATCAACCAAATGGACCGAGCGAGAGCCGGGAGCAAGAGAGTGTGGGAGAATTTCAAGTGAATTGGTGTGTTCATAAAAAGTGACAAATGGCCCAAAAGGCTCAAGGTTCCTGTTCAAGGAAAGACAGAGGAGCAGTGCTAGCTCCAGGAGGGGGTCTAAATTGTGCTGGGGCTGCAGATCTTGTGGAGTTACCAGGGCACAAACCCCACTCCTCCTCCCCACTTCTGTGCAGGCTGGGCTAATCATGGGTATTTCCTGAGACCAGGTGCTATGGCCTGTTTTTATCCTGTCACATCTGCCTCCAGGGGAAGAAGATGCATCAGTGGGACCTGGACATTTCCCTCAGGTCAGCAGTGCTAACACCACAGCAGCAGTAATGCCATGGCTGTTTGGGGCCCCTTCTGGTGATGGAAGGAGTAGCTGGGTTGTAGTTTTCTGCCCCCATTTCTTCTCCAGGCCCCAAATACTGTGAAGACAAATGCTGGAAACATGGGTTTCAATGGTTGCTGAGACAGTTTGGTCCTAGCAGTCCCTCAGTACCCCACCACAACATCCAGCATCATGTACTTCAGGAATAAGGGAGCAGGGTTCTGTCCTGTTTTTACTCCCTTTCGGGTCTGCCCAGTTCAGTTTTTTAGAGCTTCAAATGGGCTTTTGGTTTTTTTCTTGTGCCTCCATTTTCTGTGCCCAGGGAAGGCAGGAGTTCAGCTGGCTGCATCCCTGTGCCCACAGAGAGAGGGTCCAGCTGCAGCCCAGTCTGGCCCAGCCCTTCCCTACTTCTTCTCCTTTGAGGAATTGGTGCAAAACCAAAGCCAGCAGCAAGCGGAGTGGATAACAGGAAGTCAGAGTCTCAACATGCTCAAATCCCAACTTCACGTGACAGTGCAAACAGAGTCATTCAAAAGCCTTGAGCTGAGGACCTCCAAAACTGCAGAAAGTGTTGCTGAGGAAAGAGAAATTACCTGGAAAGGAAATCTTCTTCCTGCTCAGCTCTGCTCTACCCTTCTCATATGGCATCAAATCCATCCCAAACAGCAGAGGCTGTTCCAGGGCAGAGCCATGCCAGAGCAGAGTGCACCACTGGAGACTGGTAACATGAGCAGATGTCTGCAAACATGGTCCTCCTGCTTCTCACTCAGCACCAGGAACTGCTCCACAGCCCTCTCATCGAGAAACCTCTGGGGTTTGTGGAACTGCAGCTGCCTAGAGACAAAAGATGCCCATGAAGCACTGGGTGGGGGTACCCAGTTAATGAAGCACTGTGAGAGAAGTCCTCGTACATCCACAGGCTCATCACTGTCACCACTCAGAGGCATTGGACTGGACAGTTTCTTACTGCTGTCATTTCTCCTATGTCACTGTGCTTGGTGCTTTTCAGACCCTCTGGGATAAATGATCGTGGCCACCATTTAGTTCTGTTTAGAAATACGTGTACCTACAATAGGATAAGTCAGTTGCTGTATGAAGCTCATACTGTACTCGCAGAACAGCCACGCTGGCTCTCTGTCCAGACAAGAAAGCAGTAGCAGCAAAGACAGGTCACTACAGCTGATTCCTTAACTCATATCCAAGAATTCAGGGACTGGGAAGAATTACGGAAGACCAGAGCAGGAAGAAAAGAAATATCTTGTTTCCCTACCCCCATTCCCATGTAATTCCACAGAGCTCAAAATCATTTTGTCCTGACTGCCACAAGCATGGAAGGAGAATCAGGAGTCACTTATTTTTTGTTAGAGTGCGGAAAGGGGAAAAAATCAAGCAGAGGGTAAAGCAATAGCAGGTTTTTTTTTTTTTCCTTTTTCCAGTCCTAAACTTAGTGGAAGTAAGGGGCATGCATTCAGGGAGGCCCCCAGAGACACCCCTGTCCTGCAGTTGACTTTGCCCATTGAGCAGATTGCTTAGTTGCATTTACACTACCTGACCCACTTTTCATCTCCCTGTTTGAAGAAAAAAAAAAATCATACAGAAAATCAAGCACAGTCGAGATGCACTTAAGAGGGGCTTTGAACTGTGTATCACATAGAAAGGAAACTTGAGGAATAGAGAGACCTCATTTTACCCAGGGAACAAAAGGGACCAGTGTCATAACCTAAACTAGATTTACTCCCCAGTCCTGCCCACATCACACTTCATCACTGCTCTGACAGCTGTTCTCAAAGTTCTGCCTAACGAATGTCATAATATGGCCTCACAAATTATTTTTCATCCAAATGAGAATGAATGGACTTGGGCTTCAAATGAGAGACAACTTCCAGCTCTCTCAAGAGGAAAATCTTCACATATGCATCTATGCACATGTATTCACATGTACTCGCACATTCAACAAAAAAATTTTGTCTATTTGCAACCAAACCAGAAAAATTTCAGGCAATCCACCCCAACAAAGTTTCTCCTTCTATCTTTCATTTGTTAACATAACACATCATGGTGTCCTATTTTCTCTTGCATTTTTAAAAGTGAGATTTAATGTCCCCATTTACCACGGGTTTTATTGAATATAGAAATCAATAACAAACTGCTGGTCAATAAAGAGCTGCTTATGGAAGGGAAAAGCTTCTTGCAGTGCTAAAAAGGAAAAAAAATAGAGAAATAATTAATATGTGTTTGACAGTGGCCACCAGGCTGTAACTAATAAGGGGAATGTATCATCTGTTAGGAGAAAGTTTTCATTTCACGGCTGCCTTGAAGACCTGGGGACATTTCTCTGGCTGTCTGCAAGAGCCAGGCATAGGTAGTTACCATCTCAGATGGATTTTTTAGCCAAGCAAGGAAATTTTTTTTCATCTCTTTCAAAGTACTTACTGTTGGGACAGAACAGTTTCCTCTAGTTCCCAGCAAGTCAAAAACCACTTTTACATTCCTTTGAAGGAGGACACAGATGCTAATACCCTCATCATCACCATCATCTGATTGTATCTGTTGTCTCATCATGGTGTAGATCCTGCTCCCTCACCGACACAGATCTTCTAGTTTTTTCTGCATGGCTGACTCTGCTAACTGCAGCCTATCTCCCTATCAGCTTGCCATGGTTCAGTGATCTTGGTATCATCCAGCAGAATGCCTGACACAGACCTAGCCCAATTCACTACAGAAGTGATGATATTCTACCCCTATTGAACTGGAGAGGACCCTGGTCACCAGAACAGGCTGGCTACTGCTCACGGGAATAAGGCAACAAGGACAGGAAGAAAAATGTTACAGTTGGTACTCTGCAAAATAAAAGTGCTTGTAAGAAACAAGCCCTCAAACTGATGGGGAGCTAAACACATCAACTGAAATTCACAAATGAGTTATTAGATTTTTTTAGGAACTTCTTCTGTTGCTTCTGCTTTACAAATCCTGCAGTGAACTGCTCCAGATAGTCAGGGTGCCATGATCACCTCTGCTCAACCTCACTCCTGTGGCCCAGGGATCCAAACAGCACTGATGTCACACAGACCAGGTGCTGTGCACAACCTCTGTTTGTCAGATTATAACATCATTTCTTCCTTTCCAGATGAAGACAGAAAGATGAAATAATGGGATTGTAGCAGGAAATAGTGAGTGTACAAGGCAGATTTCAAATCCTTTGCCTTGACAGCCAGGCTCTGTCACCAAGTGCTGTTATATCATCGTACAAAAAACTTAAATGCACTTTTTACCTTCTTTTGCCCCATAGGGTTTTATTTTCTCCTTCAGTGCTATCACATTTTAGTTAGAAGTGATCACTCTACATTATCCCACTGTTTGACCCCTCAGGTGCTTCAGCTATTAGATTAGACTGCCCCATCCGTGAAGGCAAGGATATCGATATCAACTGTACATCCATCCTGATGAACCACTAACCACTACAAGATCACCTTGAGGGAGGAGGCATTTAAAATGCCCAAGAAATGAAATTTAGAGGGGGAAAAAGACAAAGAAAAGAAAAAAAAGAACACTTGCCTGCATGGGGTACAAGTCCATGGAATAACAGCTTTCAGCAAAGAGTATCTCCTTCTGATGAGGAGAAGCTGCTGAGTTGCTGCTGCTGTTGTTTTTTATGGGAGTATGAACAAACGTCTGAGCTGTTCAGGTAGGAGAAATAATTGAGCTTGTAATCAGTTATAACTCTCCAGATGGAGCCTCATTAGCTTTTCAGGCAACATACATTAAAATTATGACCGGTTCATACCAAAGTCCCAACAAGTCAAAGATCTCCCAAGCATGTCTGCGACCTGTAAGGATCCCTTATAACTCCCACTGCTGCAGTATTTTAGTTAGAGAGGCAATGAGGAGAATGCTCCAGCTCCGAATGCAATCCATTCACAGCAGCAACATGAAGGCATCAGGATGTAAACAGACGGACATTTGGTATATTTAGGGTTTAATCTATATGCAAATTTCTTGAACACACTTCAATAAAAAAATAATTCACAAAAATTTATGTTTACAGCTTTGGGTGTGATTCTTTATGTCTTTAACTAATGGTCTCAGATCTGTACTGTTGTATTTTATAACACGGAGCTGATAGATTGTTTGAACAGCAGCAGAACTGAACATTTCCTTTTGTAAATACAGAAGAGACCTGAGAGTTTTTTTAGATGAGTAACAAACAGTGGTAAGGCACACAAGACCTCTAGTCTAAAATTGCACTTCCCTCTCCCTGTCCCCAGCCCACTTGTCTTTTGAACAGGCACGCAGAGCAGCATGGATGCTCCAGCTGGATCCCCAGGCTGGAGAATCAGTGATGAGGACTCTGGACACATCTGTGTAGGTCATGTGCCCCACAGTCTAAACACAGAATGCAGTTACTTGAAGATTTGCAGAAAGGGAGAAACCAAAATATCATGGAGTAGACCCATAACATTGTCCTAAGTGAGCTCTAACCAAACCAGTGTCAGGTCAAGAGTATTCCTAAAGACACATACAGCCCTGCCAGCAGGAGCTGAGACCTCCAGGGGATCTGGCTAGACTGAGTATAAAAAAAGAAATTTGCATCAGAAACGTCGTATCAGGGCCAGAAAAGGGCCTTAAAGAAAGACATAGGTCACTACCTCCTCTAGTTCATCTTACAATGAGAACAATAACTCTTCAAGACAGCCAGCCTTGATTGAAAGTCTTCAAGCAATGGAGATTCATCATTCCATTAATTCTCACAGTTTCTCATTTCCATGGCAGTGAAACAGTAGTTTTCATGCAAAATGAGAAGCAGGCATTTTGAAAGGAAATGCTCATACATACAGAAGGAATGAATCACAAATGCTCATACTTAATATCTGCTTAAATCTGTCACAGCAACATGGAGGTTATAAACAAGAGACCCAACAATTTTCAGATCTTTATCTAGATGCAATGTTCTTTTTAATTTTAAATCCTGTATAATGCAGGAAATGCTAAAACATATACTTTTGCATATCACCAAGCAATTCATATGGAGATGGTTTAATTGCCTAGTTCATTGGGAGCCACATTAGTTATCTGCATGTAATTTCCAGAATATTTTATTCATACCATGTTTGTAGAAAGACTAAAAAAAAAGGGCTATGTGCACTTTGATGGCTTTCTCTTAAAAAAGTAAGAATATTTACATAGCATATCTGATTTAAAATGTACCAGTTAGTAATATTGAATTGGGAAAATTTAAATATAGTTTCAAGGCAAAAAAAATGAGGAATACATAGAGGTAAGTTAAGAGCAAACCTGTTGCATGCAAAATCAATAAAAATACTCATTAAAAACCTCGGCTGCCCAGAGTTAATGGTTCTCTTAGAAGGCTCTCAAACACCTTAAGGGGAAGACAATGCACAATGAAGACATTTAATTAACCTTAACTCTGACCCCCACAGCAATAGTATTCACATATCTTGCAATCATTATTTCTTCCCTACCTGATATGTACCTCTGACAGCACACTTTCTCATCACCTCCTCATCACATGGATCTTTCTGTGCTCTTCTAAATTTCTCCAAGATAAGCATAAGGAACACTTAATGAAATCACAAAAGGGATCATAGGCAATGAAATGAGATTAAAGATAAGCATAGATGGAGATCATCTGCTGGGAAGATAAAATCTTCAAGATATGAGAAGATGATCTGTAGTAATGCAAATGCATCTGTTCCTCTCCCCTGGCTGCCCCACAACAGGAGATCGATGAAGAGAGAGGAGGAGTTACAGGGAGAGACAATCTTCTTTTTGACACACAAAAGAAACTACATGATTCTGGGAATGAGGAACCCTGCCAAACCACCCTGTTTTCTTGATTCCCTGTTTGTAAGAAATAATAATAATCATGGCTTTCTCATGGGCACCAAAGTAGCAAGCCCTATGGAGGTAAGATGAAGGATGGGAGGAAGAGATTGGTCCAGGTTGCTTCTCAGGAAACTTCCCAGGTTTCTGCTAACACACTTTAGAATCCCCCCTCCCTCAACACTGTAACCAAGATTAGAACCTCAGACTGGGAATTGTTAGAGATTTACTCTCCAAAAGCTTTTTAACTCAGCTTCCAAATGCACAGCTAATTCACACAAGATCGTACAGGACTCCTGAAAAACATGCCATCTGGAAAAAGGAAAAGGCTGAGGATTTTAAAGATGTGAAAAGGAAACACCTGATTTACACACAGACCCCTCAGTGTTCACAGGGGTCTGTGAGGACACACAGGTTTAATGGGAAGGGAAGGAAACCCCATCCATTACAGAAATTCCTGCTATGGAAGGTGATAAAAGAAAAGTGTCATTTCCTTGCCCCACAAAGAATAGCCACAAAGAAATCCAAGCAGGTCTTAAAAAGGCAGATCTGCTGAAGGTCGATATGCATTAAGCCTTCAGCTGAACTGGATGAGCAAAAAACGCAACTGAAAGATGTATTTGAAAGTTATTTGGAGAATAAAAGAACTATCTGTTGTGCACAATTACAAAGTAGACATCCCAAGATAGCAGTTATGTGAAATAGTGACAAAAAAAAACCAGAATGCAGACTATTTAGGAAAGTAAAATTTAGTCTAATACGGGTTATTTTTCCTTGACTTGTAAAGGCAGTGTGCTTTTACTGTACCAAGTCGTAACTGTGAACCCAAAAATCCTCTTAAGTCAACAAAGAGACTGCCATTTACTTTATCAGACTATAAATCCAGTCCCAAAGAAGATGAGTGCAATGTGTGTCATTGATAAATGATGGAACTGAGGAGAGCTATTTTCTAGCCATAACCAGTTCTTTTGAACTCAGCCAAGTGCAACTCATGGCTGCGAAACATCGTCCTCTGAAGCACAGCGTCTGCCAGGGCAGCACATGGGCCTTTTAAACAGAGCAGGACTGTAGCATAACCTGCTGTGGAGAGGAAAGCAGCTCAAACACAGGTGGGCCTAGAGTAGGCACGAGGCTCTGGGAGCCCTGGTGGATCCCCTAGCTAGCCCATGGTTGCCCAAAGGTCTATGTGTCTGTTTTAACAGCTGGAAATTTCAGAAGTAATGTTCTTGTGTAGCCCCTCTCAGGCTGTTCAGGACCAGGAATTCAGTCTCAGGAGAGATTATAGGGTTCCTTCAATCACCAGATCCATTCTCTTGGAAGATGCTGAGATGAAGTCAGCCTAGAGGGATCTAACCAGGCTGGATTGATGAGACGAGGCCAACTGTATGAGGTTCAACAAAGGGAGGTGAAGGGTCCTGCCCCTGGGTCACACAACCCCACACAGCACTACAGGCTAGGGGCAGAGTGGCTGGAAATCTGCCCAGGGGAAAAGGACCTGGAGGGCTGGTCAGCAGCAGCTGAACATGAGCCAGTGTGTGCCCAGGTGGCCAAGAAGACCAAGGGCACCTGCTGTGTCTCAGAGATGGTGTGTCCAGCAGGAGCAGGGTGGCGATTGGCCTCCTGTGCTCAGCACTGGTGAGGCCTCACCTTGAATACTGGGTTCAGTTTTGGGCCCCTCATGACAAGAAAGACTTTGAGGTGCTGGAGCGTGTCCTGAGAAGGGCAACAGAGCTGGGGAAGGGTCTGGAGTACAAGTCCCGTGAGGAGCAGCTGAGGGAGCCGGGATTGTTTAGCCTGGAGAAAAGAAGACTCAGAGGAGACCTTATAACTCCCAGAAACTTCCTGAAAGAAGGGTGTAGTGAGGTCTAGGTCAGTGTCCCCTGCCACCTAACAAGCAATAGGACAAGGTCTTAGGATTATCAAGGTAGGTTTAGATTGGATATTAGGAAAAACTTCTTCACTAAAAGGGTTGTAAGGCACTGGAACAGTCTGCCAAGGGAAGTGGTGGAGTCAGCACCCCTGGAGGTATTTCCAAGACATGTAGATGTGGCACTTAGTGACTAGTTAGTCGTGGACCTGACAGTACTGGGTTAATGGTTGGACATGATGCTCTTAGAGGTCTTCTCCAATCTAAACAATTGCTGATTCTATTATTCAATCCTGTTTCATTTATGAGATTCGATGTGATGATAGGCCAACTTATCCAACCTGAGGGCAATGGCCTTTTGCACCCGGATGCAAAGAAAAATATATGAAGTCATTACTTACTGGAGCAGACAGCCTCTGCTATATCGTGTCATCATGCAGACTGTCAAAATAAATGGCTTTGAAAGATCTGGTAAAAGATACCAGGGGAGAGGCAGACAGATGGCTCAGATGGGAAAAGACAAACTCTTCATCAGAGCTCTGATTTGAGCTCACAGTGTCTTGGTTGTTTCCTTAGACCTGACTTTTCAAGGGCTTGCAGAGCTGCCTGCATAGACAGACTGACCTGCCTGTGGGTGAGCTGCGATAGCATGAAGAGAGAGTCCAGAGCCTGTCTGATAAAGCTGCTACATCACTGCTGTTGTTTCCCTCGTAGAAATTCATACACATAGCTTCAACACCCAGGCTTTGATTGTGCTTCCTTGAAGTGAGTCTGGTGGCACCTTGCAGCAGCAAGTTTGGTCTCCTTCTTTGAACTAGACATGGAAGGGCCAGGCAACACCCCTGGCCTGTATTATCCCCACTTGAGCACCATCTTTGTGTCCTAGGTGTTAGATCAAAACCCAGGGACTTTTTGATTAACTGCAGAAGAATCTCTCTAGCAGCAGATATGAATGACTTCGTGATAAATAACTCCTCCGCTGCCCTTTGAAATCCTAATGCTGCTGATAACTCAGCTATTGAGTCATATTGGAAAAGAGTGGAGACCTTTTGCTCTGCCAGCTCTTGTTTTAAGTCTAACTGCTAGTTCAATACAGCCATGAATTTTTGCCTCCTTGCATACAATATTTTGCTATCTAAAGCAGGAAAAGCAGGAGGAAAAAACACCCTCATCCTAGAAGGAAATTAGCATCCAGCAGCCTAATAACCCATTCTCTGCATCACATGCAGGGTGGTGTAATTAAAGCCATAAAATATTCAGAATTGATCTCCCCATTTGGAAGATACACTTGCAACAAAACTAATGATGGCTGCGGCTGTGTGCCTAGGAGAGGAGATCTCCCCCAAAAGGCTGTTCTCTGATTATTTACCAATGCACCCCATGGCACAGTGATATTTGCAGGTCTCCTCTCACCCTGACAATACCAGGACTGCATTAAACTTCCTGCCTGCGACTTCTGCTAAACAGACTGCCCCAAACAAGGATTTTGTTTTGATGGTCTTGGTTTCATTCTATAATTGAGGAAGTCTCTCCAAGTGTGTTATGTTCCCTTTGGAAGCAGGACCGATTCCCTAATTTATAAAGTTTTAAAAGAAGGATGAGAAGTCAAGATGAGAAACCTTTTAAGCAGAGTTCATTGACAATAGTGTTTTAAACTGTACAGTAAACAGAAAGTATCTGATCTGCTTTAGGAAGATATCTTTAAACTCTGTGTTACATTTTTGTTCTCTGGTTTCTACCCTTATTTCAGCCACTGCAGTGACAGTTTTGCCATGTCTCTTCATGCTCCAGGGCAGGGTTATGAAGCCACTGCTCTCCTTTAAAACCAAATGTCTTGGAACCATTTGGTAGGAGATCTCCAGATTGATGCCTCCTGCCGAGTCTCCATCCACTTCATCCCAAGGAAGATGAGGAGCCCTGTAGCCAGGCCCATGTCTGCTTCAGCAGACCTACTGCAAAACAGCACTTATCCCAACCTATTACATGGAACAAAACCCATTACTAAAACCCTAGACATCAGAGCCAGTAACTGCAAGAATTTATGGTATAACCCAGTAGCTTCTCCCACTATATTTCATTCTGAGAACTAGATATTCTTCTGACATGTGTAGCTAAGAGAGCAAATGCAGCCTGAGATCCACCCTGCAGCCAGCTCTGAGCTAGAAGAAAACTATTCCCACAATTCAGCTTAATTTTGCTTCCTGTCTCACTCAAAAAAAAAGCTCTCTTGTAGAGAACATCTGATGACTCCCCTTGATTTACAGCTGGAGACTTTAGGAGATGTAAGAAGTAATTATGACCTCCTTCTTAAATATCTTGCTTCTGAAAGCCAAAAACAATCTGAATAAAAAATTAATTGATCAATATTCTCCCACAATTTTTCGCCAATTAAGCCTGTAAGTTAGTGTACCTTAAATAATGTGCCAGAGCAAAGGCTTCATGCGCTCAGCCTTGGCTCTTCACCTGTGAAAAATTAAATATGCTTAATTTTTATGTGGTAACAATTATGTAACTTATTTTTGTAAGTAAATAATTCAGCACAGATGAGATGCTCAACACAGAAGAATGGACTGTGCCTGTGTTTTGCCTACTGATATGGGACAATTTTGCTGTCCCTTTGAATGCCTGCAGCACAAGCATTAACCTCTGCAAGCATCTTGAGAGAGAAATATAAAATAGCCCTCCCAGCAAAGCTAAATTCCGCTGCCAGCTGACATTTGTTTCTTTTTATCTATACATTTGTCTAATTAAGAAGATATAGTGCTGTTTTAATTTTCATATAAACTCTTAACTTCAATGGGGATGCATTCTGCAAACCAAACAAGGATTTATTAAGATAATAAAGCAAGCACTTCATAAAAATTTAAATGCCTGCTCTGAGCATCTTTTTTTTGTGGAACTAAGAGGCCAAACTGGGGGAAGGATCTGCAGCAAACCACTTCAGCAGGCCCATGCCCAGGTGCATGTGTGAAGTCTGTGTGCGCAGGGGCGGCTTCCCAGATCTGAGGCCACTTGCCCCCACAACACCTAGATTCAGCAAGATTTAAGATATTAATGGATTCATTTACAAGGACCTTGTCTGGGGGGAAGGCATATTAGTTTCCTTTGCTTGTGCTGCATCTTCTGTTTATAACAACATAGTTAATCAAAGGAAGGGGAGATGAAGATCTTTTTTTGCCAGTGTGGCAGGAAAGACCGTGAAGCTTTAATTGACCCCTCGAGAGACAAAGTGAAAAGCCTGTGGAATGAGTTGAATTTTTAACACAAGGGCATGTTTTCCTTTCAGTCCTGCTCTAGAGACTAAAAGAAAGGGTTGTGCTCCCAGCTCCCTGCTGCCCTGGGTGCAGCTGATGCACCACCTCCTTACCTGAGTCGTTTCAGAAGCAATGCTGCTATTAATACCTCAGGGTAATGACTCGCAGTAATCCCTTAAACCCCATAATTGAAAAAAAATGGCCACCGCTGACTAATGATTTTGAGGCTCGGGCATAATGAATTGACTTCTGGATAAGGTGCCTGAGGATTTTAAAGTGATTGGTAGCTCTGCCTCACTTGTCTGGGCTGTGAAAGCTGCTCCCAAAGGCAACATGCCGTGGATCAACCAGGCAAAATGGTATCCAGGTCCTTTGAGATCAAGGTTGGGAGGGACAAAGGGAGTCCCATGTGCTATGTCTTCCATCCCTCCCAACACATGGAGGCACCAGGGTGGACTTAGCAGTCACATCACTGCAGACTCCCAGCAGGGTGGGTGAGGAGGGGCAATGATCCTTGCGACTGAAGCAAAATTTTGCAAAATTAGAGAGGCTGAGAGAAGAGACCATATAGCACACATGATTGTTCAAAATTTTTTAAAGGGGGACTGAGAAATTCCAACTTCAGCATTTAGAAAAATGGGGAAAGAGGAAAAGGTTCCCAGAAATACTCAAAATGTGATGAGAAGTTCCTGCAGAGAACTGGTGAAGTGTGCCTTCTGTCCCACAGGCTTCTACCTGGCAAACTCTTCAAGTAACCTCTATCAAATCAGATTTTCCCCCTCCCCTTTATTTCTGCGTGGGGAGAGAGACCAAGAGGCTGAAAATACTTGTTACAGCACAGGGCAGAAAAGGACAAGCTTCCTGCGCTCTCCTCCTTCCCTGGCCATGACCTACAGCAAGATTGCACAAAACTAAGGACAGGCAGGGATTAGCTGGCTGGCCTGATGAGGAAAGATGTGCTCAGGGTTAGTTTGCCATAGCAAGACCTGACCATGTTTGCCCTCCACAAAATGGACAGCAGATTCCAGTGGCAAAGGTTAGTGAGGACTGTGACCATTTGTTCCCAGTGCTGCATGTGAGCCCTGCATGTCCTTTCTTTCCACTCTCCTGGTAAATCTGAAGTGCAGAAGCAGCATTTTCCCTAGTGGACCTGGTAGTCAATAGGCTGCCACAAGTTCCAGCTGATAATTGATGTTTTAATACATAGAAATTCATGGAGGAGATAAACCTATAGCTTTCAAATGCTATAGTGAGGAATTCTTCTAGCCAAAAAAAGCAGATGATCTGCTTGCAATTTTCCACTATCACTCTGCAGATGTGGACACCTATGTGAAAACAATGAAAAAAAAGTGGGTTTATATAGAGGCAATGGCTTCTGTTACAACTAAAACCTTTTACTTCTTCTAAAAATCATTCTGCTCTTCTCTTCATACCACTGCAGCTCCCACAGTACTATCATAAATAATGAACATCATAAGCCATGTGGCAAGAAAATCTAAACAACACCATAGCAGCTCATCACTTGACTTAAAATATTCTAGTTGGATTTTCTCTCTGCTGTAACAACCATCATGTTTCTCCTCTTCTTCTCGAGTAACTGTGACACAACCACATTGCAAGAAAGTTCCTTCAAGCCCCTAGCATTATGCAGCCTCATTAGTAGCTCTGATTAATTATTCGGCACATCTCCAGCTTGCCCGAGTGGCTGTGACTGTCAGTCCTGCGCACTGATTCATATCGCCAGTGGTTAGTACAGTTCAAGTGCCAAAGGCAAGCCAAAGGGCAAAGTCAAAATAGGTAATAGCATCAGCTGGGAATAGTAACCACTGCACGTAATGTCAGTGACCTCGTGGTGACCCCACTGAGCTGTTTTTTAATGGCAGGCGCTGAAAATTAAGATTTCATGCCTAGGGACATATTGATAATTTCATGGAAATGACCACAGACCCGCACTCTTCTTCTATCAATTGCCCTTTAAATGATTGCTAATCTTGTTTTAAGACAAGAAAAACTGCAGTTTAGTTGAATGCTCTGAGTCTACAGGGAGGTTTCATTTCATTCTTCCCTTCCTTTCTCTGAAGCACCAGATGCTAGACAGGATTAGACAGCAGTTTGAACTAGAATGCAAAAAAATAGCCTTAAGAAACATTTGCATTGCCTTAAAAGTCCTCTTGGAGCCAGGCATCCAGATTTTGGTCCTCATTTGAACCAGCTATTTTTTCCTTCACTGCGGCAGTGTTAAGGAGGTTGATTGAAAGTCAGCAAAGTTGTCTTACATATAATGCCCCTGGGACAACTGACCAATGACCCATTGACCATCTCCAAATTTTAGTGAGCAGGACAGGAACATACTTTTAGCCTTGTCTGGAAATGCCTAGTTTTAATCTCCTTATCTTACACGAGAGGGGGAAAAACAGCCCACTCCTTGTTTTGTGGGAATCAGGTTTTTTAGAAGCCTTTCCTCAAATCAAATCCTCACCTAGAAATTCTTCCCCACTATGCCAAAATATAAGTGATGAATTTTATTGCCAAAGGAAGCAACAGATGAATAAATAATAGCTTTATTTTTAACTCATCCCTTAAAAGGCATAAGGATCCCAAAGCTGTCCCACAGGAGTTATACTTTACCACCACTGGGTAAATAGAGATTTGTCTGGTTTGTGAAGCCCAAGTCATCCATATTCATGTCAAACACATAGAGTTCCTGTCAAAAAGGCTTTAATCAGACACAAAGCAGAATGTAGGTTACTCTAGCACCAAGAGCTGCTGATATGGTGATCTACAAAATATCATAGCAACCAGTCCTGCACTGGGCTGGATTTTCCCTGAGTTCTATCAGCAACTCAAATCACGTCTTGGGATGCAGGTCAGAGCAAGGAACAAGCTCCAGGGACTGCCGGCACCGTGCTCTTCAAGCTGATGAGTTCCTGAGTTGTCTTGTAAGAGGAGAAAAAAGACATGAAGTGAAAAAACAAGAGGAATTCAGACTGAAAATGTTCTTTCCTCTGGTGTTAAGCAGTACATGAAATCTGAAGCATTATGTTCAGGATCCAGCCTTTGAGAAGGCAAATTCTCCACTCCATGGTGGTTGATGCGATGGGATTTGGCTCCAGGTACAACATCCTTCCTAGCTGCCAGTCTTCCTAGCGCCCTTAAAGACTAGCTGGCTGCGCTGTGACCTTCCCAACATATCAGCTTGTAACAGGAGAGACACATCCAGACCCACCTACACTCCTCCAGCCCACCAAAGTTCTTGACGGACCAGCACTAGAGAATTCTCCATCTGCAGTGTCATAACCCTGACATTCTAGCAGTACTAGAAACGTTTGTGCTGCGTACAACTCATGCAGCGCAGCATGGCCGTGATGTGGTCTCAGACACAGAAGCCCAGTTGTTCTCGAGCCACAGAGCATCCTACAGCAAGGCACAGTGTTATGGCTCCCATCACATATTCAAAAAGCTCTCTGGGACTCCACTGCTGTGCAGCTGACAGCTCCAGCAGCCAGGCAAAGCAGCCTTTCCCACATTGTGTTTCCCTGTGTTTCCTCCCAAGTCTGTCCTTCACACTGCAATCAGCCTTCAGACACCCCTCATCTCCTTGAAACTCAGATTCCCATCTCTTCACACGCACGCCATGTACTCCTTGTACTCTACTGGGGACAAGGAGAAAAGGGGAAGGGGTCTTATCCCCCTTCAGGAAATGCTAATTAGATTATTTCAACCTGCTCCCTTCAAAATGTACTGTTATGGACCAATAAATTGTACACCCAGAGGTGACATTCCCCAAATAAACGATTACTTAAGGATTAGTCACGCAGCTGTACCGAAGGCACATGGCTGGCTTTGCAGGAAGGATTATTGTAGCACAGATGAATACAGATGACTCAAGCAGCCAGGGCAGGGACCTGTCCTTCTACTTCAGCTGGGTGTAAAGCTTCAGGCTTCAGGTCTGTCTACCTGTATTCAGCATTTCTGAGGCACACCTACAACACTGCAGCCTGTAATTATGAAAGAAAGGAAATCCTTCACAAAAAGAAAGAATGACAAACTTAAAAAAGTGTTTGCATCTTGATCAATGCACTTAAAATTC
The DNA here is from genome assembly GCF_000691975.1 of Corvus brachyrhynchos. Classification (NCBI taxonomy): domain Eukaryota; kingdom Metazoa; phylum Chordata; class Aves; order Passeriformes; family Corvidae; genus Corvus; species Corvus brachyrhynchos. Next base: position 843,218 of record NW_008238346.1, read on the forward strand.
TTCCCCCTCCAATTGCCAGTTTCTGAAGGACAGTGGAAAGGCAAAAACTTTCTGAGGCATTTTCAGATGCAGAATTCATAGGGGTACCCAGGGAGCTCTTGGAGAAGCCTGAGCACGTGGCCCTAGGCTGCACTGCAAACTCCTCTCCAAAGGGCCATTCTCAGAGCGAGCTGGAGCTGGGGAGTTTGTGCTCTCCTTCAAAACCAGGAGCTGCACTCCCTCTAAGGAAAACTGTTCTCTGCAAGTCCATAACTCATACTTTAGTCTTGATGGGGTGAAAAGAAATGCTACGGCTGACTTCACTAAGGGTTTCAAATCAACCCCATTATCTGTTACATTAATAATTGCAGCTTTTAGCATAGTGAAGCCCAGCAGTTTCTTAGGACGCAGCAGATGCCCTTTGATTGCTCTGCTTTTTTTCCTATTGCTAATTTAGGATAATGGTTGGACTTGATGATCTTAGAAAGCTTTTCCAGCCTTAATGATTCTATGACTCTATTATTACTATTACTCCCAGGACATCGATGGGACATTTCTTCCTTTTTTTTTTTGGAGGGAGAGAATGGAGACAGGGATGACACTCGCTGAGGCACCAGCATAGCAGAGGCAAATGTTCTCCAAGCAAAGAGACCTGCACCTTGCATCCACCTAAACCCATAATCTCTTCCTATTTTTGTCTTAGAGCCCACAAAATCATGAATAAGACTATTACAGAACAAGTTTGGCAGAAACAGGCCTTAGTTTTACCAAGACACTTCTACCTTCATAATTTCAAATACTTTGTCAACAAAAACTGCTGAACAAACAGCAGGTGACTGGGAAAACTTGGTTATTCGCTGTTTCCGTTCCCCCTCACCCGTTTTTCGCTGGCCCGCAGGTCTTTCCCGCGGTGGCTCGGTGCTGCCGGGCGCGGGTGATGCGTGCCCGGCCGGCGG
>NW_008238346.1:844311-864790 GCF_000691975.1 Corvus brachyrhynchos
CTGGGTACCCCGCACCCTGCCCGGGCTGCCCTTGCACCGCCGGCCCCGCGCAGCGACACTGGATTCAGTGTTGTACCTTCGGGTCTGTGCTTGTTTTCAGTGCTAGGAGAACACTGAGGCGCTGGAGTGTGTCCAGAGGACAGTGAAGCTGGTGAGGGGTCTAGAAAACACATCATAAGGAGCAGCTGAGGGAGATGGGGGTGCTTAGCCTGGAGAAAAGGAGGCTCAGGGGAGAGCTTGTTGGTCTCTACAACTCCCTGAAAGGAGGGTGTAGCCAGAGGTGAGGATCAGCCTCTTCTCCCAAGTAACAGGTGACAGAATGAGAGGAAACAGCTTCAGGTTGCACCAGGCAAGTTTTAGATTCGATATTAGGAAAAATTTCTCCACTGAAAAGGTGGTCAGGCATTGGAATAGGAGCCCAGGGAAGTGGTGCAGTCACCATCCCTGGAGGTGTTTGAAAGAAGTGTAGATGTGGTGATTAGGGACATGGTTTAGCGGTGGTCTTGGCAGTGATGGGTTAATGGTTGGACTCAACAATCTTGGAGGTCTTCTCCAACCTAGACAATTTGATGATTCTATGAGTTTAGGATGGGGTTTTTCTCTGTGGCTGCATGGGATCTGATCCCATGGTGGTGCACAGCCCATGGGGGCAGGCAGCAAAGCGCCAGGACAGTGCTGATAAACCCCCCTGTCCAGGGCCATAGGATTGCTTGCTCCTACAGTAGTGCAGGTGACAGGGTGGCCCCACAGCATCCTGTCCTCCACCTCAGAGGAGGGAGGAGACCAGCAGGTCACAACCCAAACACAAAACAAGGCACTGCCTGCACTCAGGTTTTCAGGCTGACAAATAATCTGAACTTTAATGAATGGGAAATACTATTCCTCCCCAGCCTTAAGGAAATGAATCTGTAAGTCCTCACCTCAACAGGGACACAGACACAAATCCCAAATTTCCACACAGGAAGAAAAGGCAGAACAGGGAAGGGATGGATTATCTTAGTGCAGTGGGCAGAGAATGGACCAACAGCGATTTTCATGAGTTCTGCAGCTCGTACCCAACAAATTGTCTTCAAATAATTTTTTCACAAATCATCTACAGCACATTCCCACTAATGTAGTCCAAAATAATGAAATCTTATTTAGAACACTATTTACATTCAAAGTGCCCCAAATCACTGTATTGAAGATATGGATGATTCACCATCTCTAATGACCTGTCAAACCTGGGGAAAGGAGGTCAGAACCAAAGAGGTTTTTCTAAACTTCTCTGGGCTTAGCAGAGACCACAGCAATTCTGCTAAGTGGAAAATAATTTGATGCTGGTCCCAATCCTTCTTTCACACTCATTTAGCCAGCTGCAAAGCTGTCAACAGCAGTGGCAATGCACTACTTTAACACAGGTATAATTTAGCAGAGGGTCATGTCTGCTTTTTTTCCCTGAAGAGACTTTAGAAAAAGCCATCTGTCAGACCTTCCTATTCAGGTCATTCCCAAGTCGTGTACTGCAATTCAGTTCATAGAGAATAATGTAGAGTGTTTTCACTTTAAAGTGTGATGATAAAAGAATACCTGGTAGCCAGCAGGAAATTTCGAGGGGTGAGAGGAGTCCTTCCAACTCCTCTGGGGGTCTGACATTACATACTCCTCAGACAAGTAAGTTATTAAGTTGCTTCATTCACACCCTTTAGTGGGAAGCAGAACTAAGTGCAAATCCAAGTCCCAAGTATTTCAGATTTCATTCCTGGTTTGGCATATTATCTTTTTCCAACTCTTGTAAGAAGGTGTTCATCATCTGAGGAGATCAGCTTTAACGAATGGAAGGATAAAAGTCCCCGTGGTTGCTGAATACAGATGTTTGCAGCTGCACCTTTTCTAGGGGCAGTGTGTCAGCTTTCTGCCAGTGCTATAAGGCAGCAGCAAGGTGTTCTACAAACCAGGGAGGATGGCAGCTCAGAAAACTCTGAAGCATCTCCTCTACAGACCACACAAGCAGAGCTGCTGTGTTCCAGCAGTGACACGCTCCAGAAAGGTCCCATCTTAATACCCCTGATGGTGGCAATGACTCCCCATTCTCGCTGGCACCTGGGCTGCCTAAGAGCTCGGTCTTAGCCCCTCATGTGGGACCGGATACTTTGCACCATGATAACTCTTTTCAGCATGTTCACAGCTAATGGGCAGAACCGGCCTCGTGACCAAGTCTGCTGCAGAACGCAGACATCTGTGCACACAAGCAGTTCTCTTTGCAAAGGCACTTACACATCCCTAAGCCATTTTTAGCCTAACACTGAGGAGTTACAGGTGCCATCCTGAGAATGCTTTGCTCTTCCTATCACTTATCAGCAGAAGGTATTACTGCAGTCTAGCAGTGCACTCATGCTTAGTGCTTCCTCTACCTGGAAAAAGAGCACTAAGAGGAAACTTTATACTGCAATTCATTCCTATTTTACTTTCTTCCCATCGAAACTGCTCCCAGTCCATCTTATAATGACAATCTTATTCCCCAGCCAGGCAAGCCTCACACCCTCAGAGATGCGCTTCCCTCCGCAATTCTCACAGGTGATGTTGCGGTGGCTGAGTCCACTTTACACCCCTCAAGTTGCCTTAAAAGTGGTCTCTCCTTACAACACTGTGCTAGAAAGTTCTCCCTTTGTCTAGATTCTGCTGGTCACGGGCCCTCTCCCCCTCCCATCCCTTTTCCCATTGGCCCCTGTTATGCCATTCAACCTTGCCTCTGCCCCCTAGCCCTCAGACTATTGGTTTTGGATGCTCTGCCTGCCTTTGTGAGTTTTTGGGATAAAAGGGGCGCGAGCTTTCGAGTTGTTCTTTCTTGCCTCTGTTCCCTTTGGGTGTGTTGCCGTTAAACGCCTCGGAATTGCATGCAGAGAACCCCTCTCTCCTCTCTGGTTCATGCACAGACTCTGTGTGCGTGAGCAGCTGTTTGTGACCACCTGTGAAGGTGAGGTTGTGTGCACGCGTGGGTGCTGGCAGAGAGCCGCCTAAATGTGTCCATGAGGGACCCAGCAGGGACAAACATCGATCCACCAAAGCCCTCACTTCTTTAAGGTACTAATGAAACTCCACTTTCCTGGCATCCTTAACCACCAAGCACTTTGGAGGAGTGCCTGGGCCTAAAGGGAACTGACAAACACACTGCCACTGATTCTGATGGGCTCAAATTAGGCCACAGGTTCAGCCCCAAGTAGCTCCATCCACAATGGACTCAAGCTCTTTGCCTGATTTGCAGATGGCAAAAGCATTCAACAAGCTCCTTGCAAGATTTGAAGATCTAAACGTGAAATCAGTGTTATGGATTGACACCAGTTTTTACCCAACAATGTTTTAATTGCCTGTTGTCTCTTTTCACAACCCAGGCTGGGAAAGAAAAACAGGTTTGTTTCACAAGCAGTACCCCTCCAAAGAAGCAGTGAGGACCTGGCATTTCTGAAGCTCTCTGGCAGCTTTGGTGCTACCAAGAAACTTTGAGGGACTTCAACACATTCTGCAAGTTCAGCACATTGCAGAGTATTGCATAAAGAAGCCATAAGCTCTTTTCTGGATCCAACCCTGGGACAAGAATCCATTTGATCCATATCTCTTTGAGATCCACCAAAACTTTCCCATTAGCTTGGCTGAGGTTTGAGTTGCGCCCAGAGACAATTTCCTAAAGAGTCATCTAGCTTTTGCCAAGATCCAGCATATAAGGACATGAGGATTTAAGATGTGTCTGCTGTATAAATAACAGGGACATCCACGCCTGTAATTTTTAACTGCCAGGAGTGGGAGGACAGGGCTGAAAGGGAGGAGAGCAGTGGCTGGATGTGTCTCTCCACCCAAATGGCAGACATCACCTCCCCCTGGCCCTGCCAGCCAGCTAATGAAGCCCCATTTTAGCACCTAAGTAAAGGTCAAACTTTCCAAAATCATGCCCTACTGTGGCTCTTGAAGGATGATTTTCCCACACACATGAAGGAAGAAAATATGCTCAAAGTAAATTAGGATATAGACATGTGAAATGTGAAGCTGAAGGTTTATGGTACCTTTATGATGTCTCAAACTCTATTAACATGTTGATTTGTTTTCCAGAAGAGTTCAATCCTGTTTCATATTTAGGGAAAGGGACAGGGGGTGGCAGTTCACAGCACTTTACTTCAGGCTTCATTGAGAAACCTCTCTCTTTTTCCCCCAAAAGGAAGTGAAGGCAGGCAAGCACCCCAGCTTCTCTTGCACAGGTGGATAAAGTAGTGCTCAGGTGCCTAGAGGCGCAATTAACACAGATTTTGTGAGCTTCGGGACTTAAAAGTGTTAAATTTGACCCTGCCTGATTTTGGTAGATTCTGTATGTGCAGGGATATACTCATCCTGTCCTGAAAAAACAAAGCCAAGAGCACATCAGGACAACCCAGACTAAGCACAGCCGTGCCAGGCAAAATTAGTGGGTGGTGCACAATATTAATTCAGCTCCTTACCCATGTGTGCCAGGATGCTGCCTTTAATTAAATTAGCATGAGCTATCTCTTTGACATTCTGATTTAATATTATAGACTCAAGGTATTATCCCAGCAAATGCATAAAATGTGAATGCATCCCAGGGTCATTTTTTCATGTTTGTCTATACATTTGCTGTTTTTATTTTCCTAATGATCTGGTTTGTCTTTGCCAGATGGAACGTGTGTGTTACAGACCAAGCCAAGGCTTGGTCCTCAGAAGTGGAGGGTGAATCACTACAGTGGTTTCTTTATTGCAGCCAGGGTGGGGGGGCTCCCCAGTGGGATGGAGGAGACTTATGGCTGTCATCTTCCCAAAAGTCATCCTGAGCCTGAGGAACAAGAGGTAACTGAGAACAATTTGTGCTGGGCTTGAATCTGCTGCTGCCCCATTCACCAGGGCAGAGCTCACATAGGTCCCTGGATCATTCTCCAGCAAATTATGAGGGCTCCTCTCCCTGGGCTGTTTCCTGTCTTTTAAGAGCACTTTGGTACTGTCAAGTCCTGTGAAAATGTCACAGGTAGCTGAGAGCCATGTTCAATATGTGATATACACAGCAGGGTCACACTGCTTTCCTCCTACAAGGAGACCCCTCACGCTCTCTTTGGGTAGGATTTGTTTCAGGCCTCTTGTGCACGAAGTCTCTGGACCACAGTGGCCAGGCTTATGTCCAGCTCGCTGCCCAGCACCCTCCTTGATGGGTTTCTGCCACCCAGGTAGCTGAGTGCCAACCCAAACCCCATCCTGGATCCCCCCCTTGGTATCAGCACTTTTCCTTCAGACTTTGTTCTCTCTCCCTGTGTGCAGGAGGTTTGCCCTGGGGTGGTGAACCCAGAGGAACCAAGGAACCGAACTCTGGTTCTGCAGCACATGATTTGTTGCTTCCACACAGCCTTCACATTTGCATGTTACTGAATTAATCACTTTAAATTAATGCTTGTTGGTTTTCTCATCTCAATAAACACACTGAATGCAAAACAGTGTCATCCTTACAGGGACTATTCCTAGCTCTACAGTAGATTAAAACTAAATTAGCTGATGTTTCAAAACTGGCAAAACCATGTATATGCCATGCAATTTGTAATGCTGGCAGATTGTTATTAATGGTGGGATGGCTTGTATTAAAAATTCTATGTTTATGAAATGCACTTTTAAGTGCTTGGCTGTAGCAGGAGAACATTCCCTTGCTTTGTTTTGTAAAGGTAATGGGAACCTGCTCTACTCAGGGTCATTACCAGGTAGGTTGTGGCTGTGCTGCTTATCTGGTCTTGTCTCCTCTTGATTCAGCAGCTGGAACTTTTCTGAATTTTTACAGTTTTTCCACCCCACATTGGGAACTCTTTTCTCCTGCTGCAAGTCTAATTGTGTCCCTGATATTTCACCCTACAAGGACTATCTGAGCTGTGATTGAGTGATGTCCCTCTGCACACAGAGAACTGGATAAAAGGATCTGGAACACCTTCTAGACAGCCTCCTCTGTCCTAGTATTTGTGCTTTTCTCTTGCAGAAAAGCCTCCTACTTTTTCAGGAGCTTTCCCATTTATCTAGATCTTGCACATGTTGCAAGATAAATTTCACATTTTCAGGCTCAAGGAAAAGATGGGTGTCCCAGCTGTTCTTAAGATGGCTTGCACAGCTCAGGAGGAAGAACTCAGGCAGGAGAGGATGGGTGAGCCCTGCCCTGGAGCTTGTCTTCCATCCCGGAATAGGAGTGGCAGGACATAGCAGGCCACGTTGATACAACTGGGAATGCTCAGAACAAGGCTGTTCCCTGGGGACAGCCCACAATTGGACAGTGCCAACACCCCTTCCTAGAGTGTTGAATTCACATTATCTCCACTTTTTGTTAAATAAGACAGACAGGCACTGTGCCATCCTCCCCAAGACAGCAGCAGAGAGCACAGGGTGCTCAGCTGGTGATTAAAGCAAGATCCATGCAATTTTACAGCTATGCCTGGTAGGATTCAATGTTTATTTTTACTGAGAGCTGATACTTAACAGCAACATTAATTTATCGTTGTCAGCTTTTACTCCCAGTTATTCCTGCTCTCCATCCCGTTGTCAGGGCCCACACTGTCCCCTCTTTAATGCTGGCACCTCCCTGGTGCTCAGCTGGGGCTGCTTGCAGAATCCAGAGCTGATAAGAAATTATAGCCACTGCTGCAGGAGCAAGAGAGAGCATGCAAAAAAACCTGTCTCTACTGATATTTCACAAAGGAAAATTGAGTCCCACTGAGCCTCCTTGTAGCTATGCAGAACCTTTAATATAAAATGGGTTTGAAAGCTTTTGGTGGAAAGACCCTGTGAGGAAAGGCAAGGAAGCTGGGTATCTCTCCATCAGGCTGCTCGCATTATCACAATGCTTTCAGAGGAGCTTTATGCAGGAGATGTTATATCTCAGTCCAGCTACATAAGGGGCTGGTTGCCCCAAAACAGCCACAGTCTTACCTGTTGGTTCCTGCCCAGGAAGAGGCTTGCATTCCTGACTTGCTGCTTATTGTGGGACAAAAACAAGTTCACCCCTCATGGTGTTATGGAAACACCCAACTTTGCTCCTGTGGTAACAATAAAACCAGTGCACTTTTCTTTAAACTGTGCACTTGTGAAGAGGGGCTATCTTGTAAGCAATGGTCCAGACACCTGCTTCCTGTCACCTCCACTCTGCAGCAGAAGCAAGGCAAACTGCATGAGACATCTCCATCCCATCCCCTGCACCACGAGCTGTGCAGGGACCCATGGCCTTCAGCAAGGGAAATGCAGAAGCATCAATGCCCAGCGTTATTTGCATTGCCAAGCAGAAACATTTGGCCTTATTCCCATGTGAGAAACCCAGAGACAATAACAGCACCTGCTGCCTCTGGCCCAGGTGGGGAGCCCTTTTAAACTGACTTGCCATAATCTGGGCAAGAGGTTAGACAAAGTGTGTGCGGCCATAGCTCAGCTGTGGGCAGTGCAGGTGGGATGCAGTTTGCTCACGGGTCTGTGCTGGCTGCCCACAGACTCCACAGCAGGTCTCAGCATCAGCAGGGATGCCCAAACAGCTGCTGGCCACAAGCATGATGCAGCCAGCTGCTCACCTGGTAAGCTGTACCTCATGCAAACACAAGGGCTGAGCCCCGTTTGATAGGATGAAACTGTCGGCGTTTTCGGGACGGGGAGCCCGGACAGGCGTTCCAGGAGCCTTTTTATTATTTTATTCTCTTTTTTTTATTATTTTACTCTCTCTTATTCTTTTATATCAGTCTCACATACCAAGTTGAGACAGAGATGGTCCTGCTTTTTTTCTCACACCTAAGAGCTTTTCCACCTTTTTGTGTTTCCCACATTGATGCCTTTTCCTGATCTTAAAATCAAGAATCAAACATGGTTAGAAGGGAAAAAGGGATTTTACCTTGGTATTTATTTTAAGGACCCTTAGGTGCACTACGTCCAGGTTGAATGCACCAAAATGCACTCTGCAATGCCCACCCCCAAAAGGTCTGGTATAACATTATAGGCCTTACTAATTAGCATAGCTATCAAAAATTCCCCAATGAGAGGCTTGAATGAGCCCCCCTCCCCAAAGAGCCTTCCCCTGGATGGTTCTATCTCAGTTTACAGAATGTGTTCTGGAGAGGACCTTGGGGTCTGGGGCACGCTATCCTCTACCTCTGAAGCTTCTAAAATGTTTAGTCTCCTAGCTGAACAAACAAGTTCAAGAATGTAGGCAAAAAGCACTAAAAATGCAGAAGCTGTAAAAAAGTATAACAGGGGTATAAAAGAAAAGGCAAAAAATCTTCATGGCATCAACATGAAACCACATTTGGATGTCTCTCAGCTCCTACTCCTCTTTCTCAGCAGCAGTGCAATCACAGCAGCAGTTTTTCAGCAGAATGTTTTACGTCAGGGGCTTTTTTTAATGCTTTTGTGTTTCTTACCTGAAAAGTTCAAGTTCTTCAAAATTCAGCCTGCACAGGAGTTCAGGGCCAGGTTTCATCAGGTTTATGTCAAAAAATATTTTAACACTGTTTTAAAAAATGTCAGAGTACCTTGTTCCAACAAGTTCTAAATGGAAAATCTCTAGCTAATGTTTTTTCTTTTGCTTTAAAAACTAATCCAGTCTTTTCAGTTTAGTTAGAACAGCCAATATTTATAAAACTTCTTTATAATAATAAAAATTAAAATGTTTAATGGATGTGACTCTTTCAGCTCAATAATTTTTCCATGGTTTTTTGTAAGCAAAATTTTTCATGGTCTTATCATCTCATCCCAGAACAGAATAACCCTAAAAAATGTTTTCAAAAGGCAGAGAAAAAGAAAGATTTTCTGTTTGTCCCTTGTTTTGACCAACTCTGAAATTGCTGCAGTGTTTAATTCCCATAGGCACTCAGCCTCCTGAAGGGAGAAAGGGAATGCTAATTTCATGGTTGGCTTTACTTAATGAAGTAAAACTATTCTTGCCCAAATACTGTGCAAATAAGGCAGAATTCTTCCCAGACACTTCCATGACCAAGCTGCACTCAGAAACATATGATCTGAGCATCCTCACTTGAGCAAACTGACTGTCAGGTCTTTGTGCCCCAGCAGGAAGATGGGCTGTTAACAAGTCAGGTATTTACAGCACAGATGTCAACAATTTGGAGTATTTAATTACAGCACACTTCAATTTGTCCTCAGCTCAGACAAACGAGCTGCCTGTGCCAAGGGTCATGTGTGTGTATGGAACTGCTCCAGTGTATCTAATATCATTACATATATCCTTGTTCTGGTGTAAAAAAAAGAAATAATCTCTAACCAAGAAGTGCTGGATTAGCCCATCCCCAGCCAAGGCCAGCTCCTGTGTATCTACTGAAGCTGAGCTCTGTGTGGGCTTAAAGAAGCCCTGAGTGAGGATGGAGAAGATTTGCTTTTTCTGACTAACGGCATGGCATACATTTTGCTTGCAAAAGGCCTCTCACATACGAAATTTCACAAATATTATGAAGAGGTCTTTTCTGAGTGCCCAGAGACAGTGCACAAGCTAATTCTGTAGCACTGAGATGATAAAAGCACACCCTGAAGGAATGAATAATTGAAGCCCAGCCCTAAATATTAATAGAACACAAGGAGAACAGGACACATTCCTCAACTTTGCACTTACAGAGCTGCCTGTTTGGATTTGAAGCAGAGATATTCTCACAACCACTCTAAGCTCCTTAAATCCCCTCCTGGAAGACCATGGTGCTCCAAACTAATGCTACCTTTGTCTGAAATTCCCCAGCTCATTTTGTATTCAGACCTCAAGAGGAATGTGGTAGTGTTTATTTGGAAGATGTGTTCCAAAAGCAGATGGAAGCAAAGGACACTGTCTGTTCCCACAGAGGAGAGAGCAGCATGTGTGCAGGAGAGAGGATGCACAGAGGGACAGGCTGCAGCGAGTGGGGGCTTCCTCCAGCTCCAGAGATGCCCAGCCAGGGGAGCCTGACACAACGCTGGGTGACAGGGGGATACCAAAGGCACACAGTAGACACCCTTCAGATGGGTAATGCTATGCTGTGGGAGATGTTTACAACATGCTGGCCCCAGCCTGGTTTCTAAACAGGATCAGCCCAATGCAGCTTTGTGCATGGCAGTCACAGGCTCTGAGTGCTGCAAGAAAGGGCTCACAGCCAAGCACGCACACGGGAGGCCACCCACCTTCAGGCTCTGTGGGCAAACCCCGCCCTGCCAGCAGGCACCAGAGCGAGCCATCCATCGGCAGGGACATGAAAAATGGATGGAAATGGATTTTTTTTAATTCAAATGCCATCTGAGCATGGAGGTTGCTGTGCACTTGGTGTCTCATGGGGGCAGGGCAACACTGCTCTCCGACAGCCGGTGGCAGTGGGCAGCCTTGATGAACCAATTCCCTCACAACCTTCACAAGTCCTCAGGCCAGTAAAATAGAAGCAATTTAAATTAAATTTTTAAAAAAGGTATTTCTCACTGTCTGTTGATATGTCTTAGGCTGATGTCTGCTGGGACTAAAATAACCTTAAATACCTTCTGGCTGTAAATCAGAGGGATCTTAGACATCAGAGCAGCCACACTCTCTGACCACCTCACACAAGGCGCATCTGGAGGGGGAGCTCCCATCCCTGTGGCTTAAATCAGGGGGAAACTCCTGAAAGGCAGTGTGACAGGGTGATGGGACAGCCAGGGAATAAGCAGGGTAACTTGGCACACCCAGATGTCCAGGTTGGATGTGCCAAACCAGCACACTCCACTGTCAGCATGGAGCTGCCCTGAGGCCACCAGCCCCTTCCTCCTCCTGCAGCAACACAGAGGAACCCCAAGAAACAGGAGGGGGTTTATGGGGTCAGACAGCATTACAGCCCTGCTTCCTTACCCTGTGAATCCCCATCAGACAGACATCACTCCACTGCCTTGTGGAAGCAAACACATCCATGGGCATCCACCACTTCCCAAATTTAGAACGATTTTTAACAAGCTGGAAGCAACAAAATAAACAACACTTGATCTGCAAGCTCCCCGCTCTTGACAGTGTCCCCAGAGGTGGTGGAAAGCTGAGGAGATAGCTCCTTGCTTTAATTGGTACATTAAAATTCTTCCAGGCCACTACACAACTGTTAATAGGCAACTTAATTAAGCACTAACACAGTTCATATTTCTACCCTCCAGAGGCTCTTGTTTAATTTTTTTTTCTTATTACATCCAAAGCCATGGGGAGTTTTGTCCTAATCATGTAAAACAAGCTGAGGGCACTGACACCATGCAAGTTATTTAACTCCTGATCTTCAGACACCATTGCCAGATGTCCAGGCCTGCAGTTTCTTCTCCAAAAACAAGCCAGAGGACTCCAGGAACAAGGTGTGAATTGCTACAAGTCAACAAAAATAAATGTCAACAATCCTTAGCAGCAGCAGCCAACTCACCCCGCTGAGTGCCAAAAGGAGATGGGGTTGAGCAAAGACAGGTCCCCTGCAGGCATCAGGTGACAGACAACAAGCAGGTGGGGGTTTTATCCATTGCCTGAATGACCAAGGAGCCTTATTCAGCATACCACAAGGATCTTCCAAAATGCTCCATGCTGTCCTCTGCCTCACCCCACCCCAAGGAGACCCCTGAGGAAGAGAAGTGGCAAAGGAAAAAAGATGGCATCTCCGGCTCCCCAGGAGAGCTTTGATATTTGGCTGCTCCCACCACCTGGCTCTCACCTTCTGCTGAAGGAAACACAGGAACAAGCACCAACGCCCCACAACACACCCCAGCCCTTCAGTGTTTCTGGGCAACTATTTCCCCTGTGTGCAGCCTGCATGTCAGGCTGGTTTGATGGGTTTTCTGAGGAGGCCCTCAGCGACCATAGTCTCAGAAATTTTCTTCTTTCTAATGCTGGAAATCAAAACTTGTTCCAACAGCTCTTATGGGAAGCAACCAGTTTAATAGTCATGCAAACAATAGTGGGGTTTCCATTATAGGTGAGTTATGAGCCATTTAAGTTAAAAAACAGCTGAACTTTACTGCTACCAGGCACACTTAAGGTAATACACACAGACTGAGGAAGGAGGGGTGATTGGAGAAGCCAAGCAGTCACCTGGCTTATGGAGGGAAGGAGCACATGTTGCTGGTGATGAATGAGTGTGAATCCTTCTGCTCAAGGAGAAATGGTTTATTTGCCTCAAAAGCCTTGTACACCAACAGGCACATTGCCAATGTGTGCATCATGATCCGTGACGGAACCGTGAAGCTGATACGGCTTTTCCTTCACTGGCAAATAAGGTCTGTCTCCTGCTGGAACATTTTTAGTCCAAGGCAACAAAGAATTCCAGAGCCCCAAAACGCAGCAATAGTGCAGTTGGAGATTTCTAGCACAAACATTAACAGCTGGGAAGGGGACAGACAGGAAAGTGTTCTGGTGACATAACGCAGGGTGGCCACATGGGCCTTGAGTATGGTTCACATTTGCTGAAGTTGTGTCCCATGGGTAGAAACAGGATCACATGGTGGTGGTGAGATGCAGCCACCAAGCTCCTGGGGTGGTGCAGGGACGGGACTGGATGGGCTTAACCCACAAGCATTCCTGTAAGAGATGTTGTCTCACAGCACAGAAATGTGCTTTGCAGCATGATCTAAAGCTCCAAGGTGCCCACTAGGTTAAAAGTGCTGCAAAACAAAATGTTTTGAAAATAGATCATTAAGTACGTTGTTATTGAAAATGCCCCTTCCTTCCTTCCTTCCTGCCCCCCCACAACTGCAATAAAAGCCTCTATGGAATTTGTTTTTTTTCAAAATCAAATAAAATTACATTTTTCACTTGAAGAGTATAATTTTGTGGCTATTTCTGTGCATGGTTCATACAAAAATAAAATCTAAACCTAGCAGGAATTTGGTTTCCATTCAATTTTTTCCTTGCTCCATTCTTTCTTAAATTTTTCCTTCCACCAGGAGAGGGGAAGGGAGAGACCACTCAGAGAAAGCAGGCACTTATGGAATAAATCAAAGCCTGAAAAAAGGAAAAAAAAAAAAATCTAAGTTTAATTTCCATTGGAAACTTAAAGCTCAGACAGGACAGGATACAAAACGTAGCTGAGTTTTCAAGGAGTGAATAGGGAGAGAGACAAACGCCTTAGTTAGGAATGTGTCAGCAGCCCTGCCCTGCAAACACCGTGGCCCTCTGCTGAGGTGCCAAATCTGAGAAAGGGGTAAAGATCTCCAGATGTGACCAAGAGCTGGTGTCAGATTCCCTGCAACAAAAGCCCACAGGGTTGTGTGGCATGGAAGGATGAGCTGGGGAGTGAATGCTGGGAGGGATCTGCTGAGACTCCCAGGGCCTAGAGGAAAATACAAGTATGGATTGCCCCACTTGTGGTCCTGTGCATTGGAGGAGACTTTGGGATGAGAATCAGCCATGAATTTCTGTGACTGGTGTGGGACTGGTCCCAAGGTGGCATCTGGCTGTAAAGAGGGAACTGAGGTGGGGAAAAAGTCTAATAAGACTATTCAAACCTGAAAAATTGCTTTTGGTGTTGTGCTCCCCCTTCACACTAAAGTGTCCAAGCCAGCCACACTGTCTTTAGGCTACAGGGACAAAAGCATCCCTGGCTTCTGTGTTCCTCCGTTTGGTAGAAATCCTCCTCTTCTGCCTTCCTGTGGGATGCACCTGTCCTTACGTTTGAAGAGACCTATCCAGGCTCAGTCTTTGCCAGGAGATCCGGGATGCCATTCTTGGGAACACCTGGGTGAGCAGTGCCCTGCCCCCACCGGCCTGCAGCAAGCAGCAGGGTCTGCTGGAGCTGCCAGCACTGCCCTGCAGAGCAGCTGCCTTCCTTCAGCTCCACAGGGCCGGGGGAGGCTGGGCTGCCAGCTCCTGAGCTCAGCCTTACTGAACACACACGGATTTTCCTGGGAAAGGCCTGCCTTGACACAGCACAGCTGTGATCGATTGTCCTTCCATCCTGTACCCACAGAAGCAACAGGCTCCTTCAGCAGAAAGCTTTTGCCTGACCTGTTTTAAGGGACAGCACAGACTCATGAGACACTTAGGCGTGGTTACGGTGTGAGCTGGGTTTCCACAATCACAGCTGAGCTGAAAGTTGATGCTTCCAGCAGGTGGTGGGAAAGCACTTGGATACTTAAATACATGTACTTGTCTACAGAGGCTGAGGGGTGAAAATGACCTTTTAAAGCACTTACTGCACTTCTGTTTTATCACCTCCTTGGAAAAAACAGCTAGGAGGAACTTTGTTCCTCTTCCCAGTCCTTTTTCATTTGACCGCATGATACTGCTTCTGAGTTCCAGGACTTAAGAGAAATACTAATTTCATGCCATTTAACAGAGGTTCGTTTTTCCCTCAGAAATTCTTGTGGGGAGAGGGAAAGAAAACTACATAAACAAACATTTCCACTTGCTCTGAAAATTTCTTTGAAGTATCAGGAATTTAAGTTGCTGTTACCCGATTGTTCTCTTAATATCCGATATTGAAGCTGAGTTTCAATCAAACACTTGCAGTGAAAGCTTCAATGCCCGAGGAAAGCGCTCAGCCCGCAGTACGTGGCTCGGCCACCGGGTGTCCCTGCGCCCTGCCCGGCCCGGCCGCGCCGACTGACCCCACCGCAGAGTTCGGCCTTTGTCCATTGTGGGCATATTTATTTATTTTAACTTACTAATTGCTTTGTGTCCAGGAAGAGCTGCAATTCCGTGATACTGCCCACGCATCCTGCACTGCCATGGGCTGAACAAGCACGCAGTAAGACATAACAATAGACAGAAGTACTGGCCCGGGCGCTCTGCACACACAAACCTCGGCCGAGTGCCTCCATATCCTTCCAGGACCTGTCACAACGCAGAACCGACTGCTCCTGCCAGCTCTCTCCATAACCTCTGCCCAGTGCCTGGCACCAGGCAGTCCTATACATATTTCTTCCCTGTCTGAGCTGCATGCACACGTAAAGGTGGAAAGATGAGGTTCCTGTCCTTCTTCAAGCTGCCAAACCCAACACATCACTGACTGCAAGAGAAGACAGATGGAGCAAACAGCAGTTTGGAATCTTTTATTCAGTAATCAGTCCTGCTGTGTGGGTAACATCTTAGCAACTGGAACCCAAGTATGCAAAAATACTGAGTTTTCACAGTGAAAAACCAGACAGTATAAAATATTCCAGTATTGCCTCTTAAAATCATTATTGAAATAAGACCCCTGTTTCAAAGGCAACGTGCTGATTTATTTTGTTTGTTTTCTATGCTCAATCCCTCCCACAAAACACTTGTTCAGACAGTAACCCTCCTCAGCCCCACCTTACCCACACGTGTTGTGGGGCAAGAAACACTACATGAAATCCCTTCTTGATTTCCAAATGCTTATTGAAGAATGTCCTCCCAGTAGTGCCAAGGTCCAGAAGACGCAGGTGATGGGAACACGGAGCCGCGCTGATGTTCCACACACCGCAGACAATGGTGGTGCTACTGAACTCTGCCCAGAGGCTCCGTCTCCCGGAGCAGCCACTGAAGAGCTTCGTGCCGGCCTTGCCTCTCCAGCTCTGCTCCAACTACTTCCCTGCACTTCTGATGGTACTCGTTCACCCAGTTACACTGGAGAAAGGGAGGGGTAGGACAGTCAGCACACACACAGAAGAGAGTTCGTGACCTTACAAGTTACGTACAGCCAAAAACATTGGTAGGCCCTTGTGCTCTTTGGGTCTGAGCTGCTAGGCTGCGCTGGAATCCTGTCCTGAAGAGGATTCAGATCTCCATTATATGGATGTGACTTGTAAATTTGATAAGGGTAGGAACTGAAGCAATTTGTCCTGGGTTTTCAGAGGAGACAAGAGTCAATTCAGCTGACAAGTAAAGTCTCTGCAAATCACTGCCTCCAGCAAGTCTGAAGAGCTGCCTTGGCACAGTTTAATGAACAGCTTTGCAAAATTGTAACTGGACAATGCACTCCTGAGACAGAAGCTGCCCTATTGATCTGAACAGGTAACCAACCCTAGGGCAGATCTTGGTACCCTCCACAACCCTCCTCAGCAAACAGAAATGCAAAACAGGGTTATCATTCCAAAGAGGAGGATGTGCTGAGGTAAAATAAGGAGTATGGTAGAAAAACAGGATGAAATATGCCATGGAGAAGGTAGTGGGAGACTTAAAAAGAAAGCTTAGAGTATGAAGCTGTTCAGGAAATAAATGCTGCTGAGCAGGTGTCAGAGAAGTCTGCTCAGAGTTGCTATGTACTGAACAATGGGGTGTGCCTGAATGGGACTGGTCACAAGCAGATAGAGACAAGATGGAACAGTCATCACAATAGTCCTTGGGGAAACAGCATCATAAGACAGACACTTGCCAGAAGCAAATTAAGGCAGGAGTAGGAAAAGAGATGATAGCAGCACGTATCATATTAAGGGAACTACCAAAACAACGTAATTGGTGGGACCCTCGCTGCCCTCATCATATAACTTAGATAGGAAGAACCTCTGAAAAGCTCGTTTAGTTCACCCCCTCACTTCAAAGTAGATCAAGCTTAAAAATAAGTCAGAGTGCTCAGGATTGCTCTCTGGATCTATGAAATGGAACAAAGGCCAGTGGTTCTTGCAAACAGAACAGAACAAGCTGGTTCTAGTGTAAAGAAGGCGATGCAAACCTGTTTTACTTACCTCCTTTTCTGTCAGCAAATTAACATCAATCATTTTCATCTGGATTGGAACCAGGGTCAAGGGTTCAAAAGTCAGGCTCCCTCTGTTTTTGAAATTGTACTGCAGCAGAAAGACAAACGGATTGTATGGTTTTAGAAACAGCTCCACCTGGATCATACTTACTCCTTGGTTATGTCATCACTACAGAACAACCCAGGTAACATTCAAATGAGAGGGTAGCAACTTACAGTAACATTTTTCTTACAGCTCAAGCAAAGAATCTCAATATAAACCTTAGTTACTTCTTTCAGTGGTCCCTTTCTAAAGGTCAAAAATCATACAGGACTTCAGCTTGATGACTATATGATCATTTTCAGTCTGGCACTTCTAAAAGCATAACCAGCCAGACTGGCAACTGTAGTGTCAAGATCTGTAGTTTCGTTTCTACTGCTGCTGAGGACTCTCTACCAGAAAGAAAAATCACAATTTGAGGTCAACCAGTTCTACAGCAATGACTCCAAGGGGCTGAAAAGATGCTTCAATACACAGATAGAAAACAATTTAAAACAACTCTCACACACACATTTCAACCCATGGAAACTCTGCAGCTGTTTCCTGTGCCCCCATTAACAAGGGCAACTTAGAACCACTGTTCACCAGTGTGGGGGTTTGGAGACCAGGAATCTTGAGTAGGCTTTAACTGTCTGCAGCATGGTCCCACCTCAAGTTCCAGTACTTTAAGTTTTATAACCAGCAAGTCATGGAGAAAGGTGCATCCTGAACAGGTTATTCACCTTGGTTTCGGCAGGGATCACGAGGACAACATTTTCTATTCGGATCCCAAAGGACCCATCTTCGTAATAGCCAGGCTCTGCAGAAACAGACAGTAATTAAATAAGCCACATTGCTGCACTCTGCAAGTTCTTATTCCCTATGGCCAAACTTCCCCTCTATGTCTTTAGTCCACTGAAGTCACTAAGCAATCTTGACATCAGGCAACCACAGAGGCAAACAAATTTCTGATGCTACTAAATAAACCCGCACAGAAGCCCCGAGCAAGGTGACAGCAGAAGTTCTCAAAGAGAGCAGAAACAAGACAGACAGCCCTCAAGCTTCAGAAGCTCCTTGGAATTCAAGAGAGAGCACAGAATTCTTGTGTTATATACAAATACCAGAAACTCTGAAAATATTAATGTCTTCATGAAAGGCAGGTGGGTAACCCCTTCCTCAAAACACTCTTTTAGAGACTGTTCCCCTGACTTCCTGAGAGGACTTTGCAGCCCTGAAGGAATGTAAGTCTCTCAGCAAACCCCAGCAGGCTGTTAATTTACTACTGGAAGAATGAGGCATGCAAAGATTTAACAGCTGCCTCAAATAGCCCATAGCAAAGACAGGATCAGCTCCTGAAAGCTTGGTGTCCACCTTGTACTGCAGCCAGTTCTTCCACAGTATGCCAGGGCCAGCTGGTCAGCACAGCTCTTCTGCGGCCTGTGCTGTAGAGAGCAGGAAGCAGTCCTGCAGCACCCCACTGCAAAGGTGCTTCATGGAAGGTGAAAAGCTAAAGTGAGGGTCTTTACCTAGACAGCTTAAATGACAACTAAAACAACAAGCTGAGGAAGCAGGCCCAGAGCTTTTGACCCAACCCTTCCTGTCATCTGCAGGTCCCTTAAGAGCTTGGTCCCTCCCCAGTGACCAGAGAGAATCACCAGTGCTAAATACCATCAGAGACAATCATTCCAGCCTCCAAGGGCTCGTCTGCAAAGGTTTTGTAGCTAATGCCACAAGGACCCTCATGTACATTTAGGAAAGAGCCAACTCCATGTCCTGTCCCATGCAGGTAGTCCAAGCCACAGTCCCACAGGGCAGAGCGGGCAAAGGAGTCTAGAAGGTGACCTGTAGACAGACAAGGAGAGAATTCAATCAAGTCAGGGTCCCTCAGAGACACTGATAATCACACTGAAGGTTCAAACCTGAAAAACATGCAAAAAAAAAACCAAACAAAAAAAACCTACCAGCACCCCCATCAAAAGTTTCCACCACCACCAACCAAAGAAAGCACATCATTGGATGGTTAGAAGTTATGGGGCAGATTTGACAATTGTGACATTCAGGCTCTTTGTCAGCTAAAGAGCCCCTCTCTCTTCCATTACATAGGTCTTGAGAAGACGGTCTGTAACAAACATTGCACTGCTGCTTGTTCCACTGGCATTTTCAGAAAATAATCTAATGGTTAAAGGTCCCACAGAGAATTCAGTACCTTTCGTAAAAGGAGCTGCACTAACTGAACTGAAAATAGGAGAGCTGACAATTGTATTTGGTGGACTAATCAGCCAGGCTTCTTGCCTGGATGACCACCCATTTCACATTGTTTCAATCAGAGGGCACAGAATTTCTGTTGCCTGCATGTGAACACCCATGTATCCAAGTTCAGACACCTTTCAGTTTCAGTTTGCGTTTCTCATAGCACCATGCAGCTGCTTTTAACTTGCCTACCCAAGAATGCAAACTAAAGAAATCTCTAAAAAGAGGTGATTTTGTATAAGGTATGATCAGGGAGAAAATAACTGTAACAAATTCACCAGAGGTGGATGTATGTCACAGCTTCTCCTGCACAAAATCAAAACAGCTCCTTTGTGTGTCATTTTCCCCAAGTATTTTCCCACTGATATAAGAGATTCCACAGTAACTGGAAGAGAATTAGCCAGTCCTTATGAAGCTGGAAAGGGACCTCTCACTTTGATAGGGCCATTAGTAAAGAATAAAGACAACCTCCAAGCACAGAAAGGTCACAGATGTGTTAAGAGTGCCACTGAGTGATGAAAGTCACTATCACCCTAGAGCCAGAGCACTTCCAATATCCTTTGGACTCCCCCCTCAGAATTTTCAGCACTGGTTGATGCTGAGAGAAAAGGCATCAGCAATCCAGAATCCAAACTGCTGTGACAGAAACAGACAGTTACATCAACATCTGCCTAATCTGCCTAGACCTGTCAATCATAACATTGTTCTCAGACCACTTAATGGCTCTTCAGAGGTCAAAACACTCCAACTCACCAACCCACCTTTGGTTCCATTTGGGAAGATGGCTGCACTCACAGCTATATGTCCCTTCAGGACATATGTGAAGCATTCCTGTCAAAGAAATGTGTGCCATAAGTAAAGAGGGAAAGAAAAAGCTTTGTATTTCCCAAGAAGAGAAAGAAAGGCTGCATCTTGTAGCAAATTGTGAAAGATATGGAAAAACTTGCTTGTGGTCTCCTGTGGCTGGAAATGCCAAAGCAAACCATGAGTAAAATACATTTAAATCACTCTGAAGATCCCTCTCCAGTAACTACAGAGAGAGCATCACAAACTCAGACTGCAGGTTTAGCAGCAGCATTCACCTGATCTACATGATTGATGTCCTTTGTGGCTGTACTTTTACTTCCTGGGCTAAGTGAACTATAATAATGAAATTAGTTTTAGTTAAGACTAATAAAAAGTTAAAGAAGCAATTTAAAATAAACAAAATTACATTGGTGAATTTTCAACAAAGACCTTTTCAGGTAAGTCTGAGACTGATTTTTCATATGGTACACTAGGCACAATCTGACTGGAGCCTTGCATCAAACACTGAGCCTTGCACTAAATTACACCCTCCTGGCTCCTGTATTGGACAAACCAGTAATGTTTATCCTCAGTTTGCTGATTTTCTTATTTCTTAGAAGAAACATGTCACTTTGCAGATGAGAACTGTGCATTTTAAGATAGTGTTGGGGTTTTAGTTTAGTCTTAGTTTTTTTTTTTTTTCCTGTTAAAGGAATTTTCTCCCATATGCATGTTGCTAGGGGACAAATAGCTGTACTTAAGAAAGACAAAAAGGGGAGTGGGGCGGGCCTGGCTACTCCTTTGTCTACACCTGGGTGTGGGG
>NW_008238346.1:865215-872076 GCF_000691975.1 Corvus brachyrhynchos
CAGCGCCCCTGCCGGCTGCGAGCGGAACTGCACCCGAGGGGAAAGGGCCTGACAGCCGAGAAGGCTGGCACTGGGTTTGTGATTGCTGTTACTGCCAGAGTTGTTGTTGTTTTTGTTTGACTGGTTATATACATACATATATATATAGTAAAGAACTGTTATTCCTATTTCCCACATCTTCGCCTAAAGGCTCTTGATTTCAAAATATAATAACTTGGAGGGAAAAGGGGTTATATCTGCCACTTCAAGGGGGGCCTCTGCCTTCCTTAGCAGACACCTGTCTTTCAAAACCGAGACAGATAGGAAGGTGTCAATTCTCTATAACAGTTTATATTTTGGAAGTCTGAAGTATGACAGTCTCCTTTGCAGTCTTTATCCAAATGCTGCCACATACTGGTAAATAAATGGTAACTCGATAGAGAACTTTGACTACATAGCAATAGGGCATATTACTAATTTAAGTATCTCTAATAATAAGAGTCAGATCACAAACCACAGTGTGATGCCAGCTTACCTTTTCATAGGCTGATGGTGTGCCAAAATGCATTGTCCTGGTCACATCTGTTGTACCATCTCTTCAGAGGCAAACAAAGATGCAGGAACCAAAGGGATGGGAGAAAAATAAAGATCAAAGTGAGAATGCACAGAAAACCCAGTCACACTGCAACAAACCAACCAAGCTCATAAATGGATAAAGTCATCTGCTCTGTGCTACACAAGACTGATGATGTAACTGCTCCTAATCTCAAAAATTCCTGAACACAGTGCCCTAGATGTAGCAATAATGATTTACAATTCTAACTGTTATCTTTCAAACATAAGCATCCCAAAGCTCTTCACAAACTGGAATCTAAACTTCTCATAAAAACGATGCTAATTTGAGGTTTAGCAACTGGTACCTGTCCATTGAGAACAGGCCAAATTTAGGCTATTTGTATGGAAGGTGATTCATTAACAGCTTTTAAACATATACTTATGCACAAATGACAGCTACCAGCTCAGGAAAGGGAAGTGTAAGGGGAGATAGTATCCCTTTCATCCTCAGGATGTTTTCTGCTAAGATTTCTAGAAATCATCCTGCATTTGGATAGGGGTTAATCCAATAGATCAAAACTGGCTCTAAGTTCCTTCTGCAAATAGCATTTTGAGCCTGCTGTCAAAACCACAATGGCTCTTGAAATAACGAGTTCCCTTTGAAACGCTCACTCCTGTCCCTGTGCTCTTCCCTAGCACACACAGGCCATGGTCACAAAGAACTCACGGTTTAACTTCTCAGCAGGGACAAGCAAAGCATCCCTGTCACAATGCTCTGGTAAGTGCCATTGATGTCCAGCTTACATTGTATCCAAAGGGCTGCTTTTCATAGTGGCACTAAGGAAATCGTTAATTAGGCCATCGGGGGGAGGAAAAAAGATCTCCTTGTAAAAATCTTATCAAAGGATGTCTGTATGGCTCTTTTTCAAAGCTCTTCCTGACTGACATAACAAAAAGGCATAGCTCTAAAGACAAAGCTCATCTCAAAGGAGCAGCCAGGCTTGTCCTGCGTCTTCCTGAACAAGCCACTTCTCATCTATTTACACTGGTTAAAAACATCACTTCTTTCATTTTCC
The DNA here is from genome assembly GCF_000691975.1 of Corvus brachyrhynchos. Taxonomy (NCBI): domain Eukaryota; kingdom Metazoa; phylum Chordata; class Aves; order Passeriformes; family Corvidae; genus Corvus; species Corvus brachyrhynchos. The sequence continues at coordinate 866,826 of NW_008238346.1, forward strand.
AGGGAGTCAAGAGTTCCACAATAAAGGAACTGAGGCCACTGAATGGCACTGTCAAAACAGCATTGAGTGAGCTTTCAGATATAATGCCTTCCAAAAAACATATCCAAGACCCAAGTGGCCACTGGGATGAGGAACCCTGACTCTGAGTCTCACTGAAAAGGAAGAGAGCACCACAGGGCAGTGCTGTCCTGCTTCTTCACCCCACCTTGTTCTGACCTCAATATCAGTCAAATCTGCCCACAGGGCAGATCCTGGCAGGGTAGGTGCCTCACCCAGCTGTGCAGGCTGCTGAGTAGGCAGCCCAAGGCTAAGCCAGGGCAGTCAGGCCTGCTCCCTGTTCCTGCAACTTTATACCAAAACCATCAGCTAAAGCACAGCTCCCATCACACTGAGGGATGGATGGGACTCAGATGGGAAATGTACTTTGACATCTTGTCCCCGACCCCAACAAGGCCTGTCAGCAGCCCTGATCTGCTGTCTGCTCAAAACCACATTGCCTCGCTTGCCAAGGCAACTGTGAGCTGACCCTGCAGGGGTCATGGGGAAAACAAAACATGGCAGCCCAGCACTGTTCATCCACTCACTTGTACTGTGCTCCTGAGTCCAGGAGGTAGATCTCGTTCACAGACAGCGTTCTGTTGGTCTCAGGAACTGGCCTGTTCAGTTAAACACAAAGGTTTTTGTCCCACAGTTTTTAAGTCTCCAGCCCACATCTGCAGTCCAGAAACCATATTAAGTGCAAGTTTGGATGTGTTGGCTCTGATTTCTTGTGGCAGTGATGGAAATCCCACACATGCTGAGCCAGGGATCATACTGAGGAGAGGATTTGCATACAGCAAATAGCACTACAGTACAGACCTTTGCTGCTTCCAGCAAAACCCTCAACTTCTGTTTCTGGATGTATTTCAGAACAGTTGTGGCACTTCATACTCGTCCTTCCCAGACTTCTAGCCCCAAAAAAGCCCTTTTCTATGGCCCTGAGCAGATCAGCATCATAATACATGCATGCTGCCAGCAGGGAAAGATCTTTATTTAGTAAGTGTGGAGTAAAGAAAGATAGCAAGCAACATCTCCCTGGAGTACTTTGTTGTGACTCCATGAAGAAGAGAGACAGCTCATTCCAACTATGTTTGCTGAGGGATGCAAGGAGAAGCTGTGTTTCTCTTACTTGTAGTGAATGATGGCTCCATTTGGACCTGTGCTTGATATGGTAGCAAAACTCAATTCAACAAAGTCTTTCTGCTGACTGAAAGAAAAGATTGTGATCACTACAGCACAAGTGAGAGGAGCACAACAGGCACCTAGGGCACCTGGAGTGCCCCATCCTCAATTTCACATCACCTTAGCCTTCCCCTTGGTCTTGAAAGCACCTGGGCAAGCAAATTAGGGTAGAAGAAATGTACAATTTGAAGCCCTCTTCTCCCAGCCATGTGAAGACCTGTTTTCCAGAGCTACTCTTCCTTATAAGCAGAAAATTCACCACCCAAACCACCCAGGAAGAGATGTGATGAACAATTTCTGCGTTGTTACTTATTTACTCAAAGGCATTTTAGAGGTCCTGCTGATGCACACATGGGAGTAACTCTCAAAACAAATGGTGTTCCTTCTCTATCAGAAGAGATTTTTTACATAAATTTCTCTGTGGAAAGGAAGCAACTGTCTTGTATTAAAGTGTCCTAACTTGCAGCACTCGTCATTGCTATCTCAAAAGGAAAGTGGATAGGATCCAGTGGGCTGGGACTTGTATTTCCCAAGAGACCCAATTCTTCCCAACTCTTTCAAGTTTTCAAGGAAATCCATTAGTATAGGTTTGTCCTCAGGTAAAATATATCTGCAAGTGAGACGCATTTTTAAAGAATAAAATAAAAGCAACGGATAAAAAATGCCACCCAGAAAACTTCCCCAGAGTAGATTCATTTTTTTACCTGCGGAACTCCTCTGCTTTGTCTGCAGCAATTATTTCTGTCACTGTTCCCTTTGGAACCTGGTGGACAAAGACGTGGGCTGGATTAGTGCAGCGACAAGCAAAGAAAATGCTATATGCTTAAGCACTGGGCCTTGTCTGGGCAGTATGAAACCCAGTCTGGAAGTGGCTTCTTTCCAGGTTTTCTGTCCTCATTCCTCAGTAATGACAAACAAACCCAGCAATACTGTGGAGGGCACTTGAGAAGGAAGTGGAGACTGTCACAGAAGGGTTGCTGAACCCTGACTAGGGAGCAGTTAGTGCAATACTAACTTCACTGGGATGTGCAGAGGTAACATCTCACAAGGCAATTCTCTTCACAGTCAGGTTACACTAAGCTTAAATAGCTCTCTTCAACAGCCCATGCTATTAGAAATTTTATGCTTTTAAATGGGAATGGAAGCAGTTGCAGAAAAAACAAAGTGTGTTAAACTTTACTTTAGGCATTTGATAAATTCAAACCTGTGACACAACTTCCCCTGGACTGGAAAACAGGCGAAGCAGGGCAAGAGCAAGGTTTCATAATCCCTGAGGTTGACTTCTTGAGATACTCAGACATGTAAAAAGGCACCTTCTGGAAGTCATCAAGCCCTCTCCAAAAATAAAGTCAATAGACTCAGACATGCAGTAGCATAGCTCAGTAAGGTGCTGTGTAACACTTGGCACTCTGCACATCCACTGTGTACTTCTAACCCAGTGAATACACAAGTAATTCGTTTTTATCCCATTTTCACTGCACCTCCCATTCATAAGTACCAAATTTGTTCATAATGGCAGACAATGCTGATTATCATGAGAATAATTCCAAAGTATTGTATGAAACTGAATGTTATTTTATTATTTACACTAGCAAACCAGCACAAGACAGCATTAACACTACACTAAGCCTGCTCAGGTCATTTCTCACTTGTTTGAGCTTTGGTCTGTGTAAAATAAATGGGAATATGTTTTCAAAAAAATTAATTCAGCCTTGGATGAAAGCATGATTGAAATCCTTGCAAAAAACCCACAAACCACCAGATAAACCCCCAATTGTTTCCCCACTTTCAGCAAAGGCACTATAAAGACTTGCAAAATGCTTATGCCAATGAAGAATTTTACACAGCAATAGAGCCTCCAAATTAAAAAAAAAATTATACAATACCTCCTTTTCCAGCCAGTTAAAGAGCTCACACAGGGCAACAGCATCTTTAATCTACGTTAAAATAGGCACAAGAAAAGGGAATTGAGAAGAAGAAAGGTTTATCAAGCCTCAGTATAAACAGGTTTTGATGCAAAAGAATTCAACCTGTAAGTTTCAGAAACGCAAACTAAGAGATGATCCAAGAGGTATTTTCAGGTTTTGCACCCTGTAATTTATATAAACACTGAAAAAGTATCTGGAGAGTTAAATGAATGTTAATAATTACTGCTGGGACATATCTTACTGTCTGAAGTACTGGCTTTACCCCACACATGACTTTCAAGACAATTTTGCTTTAACAGCCAAGATCTTGGATCTCAGATCACAGAAGGCAACCACAGGACACATCTGCTGATGTAACAGGGGAACATGTCCTTTGGGCACACGGCCACCACACAGTCTCTGTCACACAGCTTCTGGCTCTCTTGCCTTATTTTTTTTCATTTATTTTCATTTTTTTTCTACATGTTTGCAGCATGCAGGGGCAAGAAGCAGGAGATGTGTACAAGAGCAAGGCACAATTTTGTCCTCAGGTGGCAGGTGACAAAGTGCCTCAGTACAACTATTTTTACTTCCCCTTAACTAACAGGGAGAGAAAAGCACTGAAATAGAAAGTACTGGTTCCCAGGAAGCTGCAGAAAATACGGGACAAGCCCTGCTTCAACTGGCACTTTTCTCTTATTGTGAAAACTGCTGCTTGAAAACTAACTGGAAATAAACAAGAGACAAGTTCAGCCCCACCACGAACCTGTTTCACAGACAGCTTCTTTGCTTGAAACTATGAAGCTTCCTGGGAAATCATTTCATGGAAGCCTCATTTCCAGTGTCATGATGACAAGACTAAAAGAGTGCTTTGAGGACACTGGCTGCTTCTGAACATCTTGGCCTGTGTTTTGCACCATGTGTCGAAGAATTTCTGTGTTCTTTAGGCTGTGTTTATTCAAGTGATAACAATTTGAAGACTCCACTGACAAAGACAACAGAACTAGCAAAAGGGAAAGAACATCCCTTTAAGGGCCCACACTCCAAAAAACACTTCTCAAGTCTGCACAGTCTTCCCACAGAGCAAGGCTGTTTCCTCACACTATTGCAAATGTTGTTCTTCAAGGGAATGCAAAACAAGCAAAAAATCTGCTTCAACAGCAGATGTCTGAAAAAAAAGCCTTTTTTATCCTGCCATCCAAATTCTTATTTGCTTTTTATCCAAAGCATTAAAAACTGAAAGGAAAACATTATTTCTTGCCCTAAAGGTAAAGCAAACCTGTTGCCATGTGCAAGGAGACACTCAAGGCTTCACTTACGTGTGCTCTCCTCATGCCTTCCGTTTCCGCTGCGTTCTTCACAGCTTTTGCAATGCAGATGGGGGTATATGGGGTGAGGTATCTGTAAGCCTGCAGCAGAAGGACAGGGATTACTTGTGGATTAGTCAGACTACATAATCCTACAGATTTAATAACTCAGCCTGGCCACAATTTGTACTTTGGCAGCCCCTCTCAACCTTCAGCACTGTGAGATGCTGGTTGCCAATAGTCAGCTAAGTGCACTGGGGAATAGAGAGGAAAAACAGTCCCTGACTGAAGGAAGAACAGCCATAGGGAAATCCAAAGAACTAAATAACAGCTTGTCATGAAGCAGGGTGAAGACCTGGATCTCCCAAATACCAGAGATCTATATCAGTGTCTGAGCCATAGGTTTCCTGTTGTTGATGGACACTGAAGGCCCAGAGGCCAATGAGAAGCACTACTTCCAGATGCTATGGTAGAACTTAGGCTGTGGAAACAGACCTAAAAGCCACCTTGACTTGTTACCTGACAGTCACCCTCAAGTAGCAAGGAGCAAAGGGTACCCAGCCCAGGTACCAAGTACTGAGCGTCACCACTGTTAATGATCAGCAGCTCTGACAAACACATTGAGGCCCCAAAAAACGTGAAAGGCCTTTGCAGAGCTCAGCTTTACATGCTGCCAGTTCTGAAAGGAGCTTACATCAGTGGTTTGAGACAAAGCTTTCCTGTGCTTGGATGGGGTGACCCTGCATTAAGAACTAGTAACTGATCCCTTACCACTGCATACTTCCTCAAACACCACCTGCCCTTAGATTAGCAGGA
>NW_008238346.1:872131-886181 GCF_000691975.1 Corvus brachyrhynchos
AGAAATTCACCAGCTGAGGTGACTTGCTCAAATCTTGTCACACTTGGCATCAGAAGAAGGAAGAAGAACTAAGTCCTTTGCCCCACAGTTCTTTGCTCTACCCATTATAGATCAGGAGATGGGATGAGCACCTACAGAAGCACAGCCCAAGCAACATGTTGTTTCCTACTTCAAATGTATCAGCATACAAAGAATCACTCAAATTCAAGGAAAGGCCCCGTAGACACTCTGCAAAGACTAATTTCACATAAATCCTACAGGCTTACAATTTCCAAATTCTTAAAAACAGCAAAACAATGACACCACATAACGCAGAAACTAAATTACAGAAAAAGCCACAAGAAAGTCAGAAAAGTCCTTTTATCAGTCAGGATAAATAGTCAGATTCTTAGGTTGGCTTGCCTTTCATAGATACTGGTAAGTACTATTAATCTTCTGTGAAAAGTATATTTACATGCAGCTGTAAACAAATCTATAAAGCGTTTGCAGATCTGTGTTTAATAATGGAATGGATTTTTGCCAGTGTCAATATTTGGCTCTGATGGAGACAGACACTAGATGGACTTCCAGCACTGGTGTTCTTCACACCAGCTGAGCAACTGGCCTGGAGTGCTTTGAAGTGGTGGAGAGCCAGGGAGGAACTAGGAAAACTGGCTCTTTCAGTGACTCACTAAATGGCTTTTAATCAAGACATTTCAGTCTTCCTTGCCTGCTTTCTATTGCACAGAGCTCCTCAAAACAGGGACTCTCCCCATTGCATACAGAGGGCATGCAGCACTGTAGTGACTCAATATCAGCCAAAACTTCCAGTGCTTGCAGGGTAAATAATGTCACTCTAACTCATTTTATTCCTTTATCTAGGTCACACCTTCTGTACTTCTCCATATGGATACTCTACATAAATCAACTACAGCAACTTAACCAAACTGGGGATAAACCATTGATTACGACTACAGCAAGGGACTCCCTACTCTGAAGTCAAAAGAGCAACAATTCATCCTGAATGCTTCACAGCCACTATGCTGTCAGTATTCTGTATTAGGCCTAGAAATGGATTGATGGTGTCTGAAGATTTAACCCTGGACAGGGACAAAAAAACTGTATATTTACTCACAGTATCTGTTAGTTACTAGACATCACTGTAACTGGATGGTATTCCAGAGAATGTGAGCTCTAGCAAACAAGAGATGTACCCAAGATGTATGGAAACCAGCTTATTTGTCCAAAGCTGCTGTGTCCTTCCCCAAGTATCTTCTTTCATGGCTATTAGAATATTAGGTGGACAGGGGGAGTCCTATTCAGCCAAGTTCAAAAGGGTAGCAAGATATAGCGAGTATGGGTGTACACAAATTATTCTGATGCTACAACTGTCCCTCGGCAGATGTACTTAGTGCATGGACAACCAGTGCCTGCACCTTATCTGCGTCCTCACAAGGTTCCCTGCTACAAAAACTCTGTCATCTTGTCCCTCCAGCCTTCAGCAAAAGACATCACATATTGCCTGATATCCTCAAGTCACTGAACTAAGTAAGGGCAACCACCTTCGGACACTCAGATCAAGCCAAATGTACCCTCCCAGAAGTCCTGCTCAACTTTCCTGCTTCAATTTCTGCAAGTTTCCAGTTCTTGCTGCTTGTCCACATGAAGCTAATGCTCCACCCGTGGGCAGAATGACCTGAGTTCACCCTGCTGCCTCTTCCCTCCCCTCTTCTCACTGTACTTGTTTTATCTTAAGCTGACAATTCTTTGGATAAATCGGCTTAGCGAGTTGGAAGGGCAGCTCCAGCAGGAGCAACCCCAGGATTAACAACCCCTCAATACCTCAGCATGGCTGGATCCCTTCTGCACAAGCTCCAGCCTGCATTGGGCTGTGCAGAGGGGAAACTGAGGCCAGCTGCCCTCATTAACACCCTTCCTAACCACGACAAGCAGAGAAAAGTATTTTCCCTTGCTAGGGCCACTGACCTTGGGAATGGCCTCAGTCAGAGCATAGCTGGCTTTGTCACTGAGCCACACTTTCTCCTTGGGTGAGAGGCCTGCACCAACAGCCTGCAGCTCCGACAGGATAGATCCGTAGGGCATCACCTGGATTTTGAACTCAGGCTCCAGGGTGGAGTCAAGCTGTAAGTGCTCCCTCACAGGTGGGTCCATCATCCGGTCACCATCAATGAAGAGCCTGAGAAAAAATTGGAGAGAACAAATAGGTGAGACCACATCTGAAACTGGCTGGAGCAAAGGAGGGAAGGAAAAAACATTCTGGCAACATTTCAGGGAGAAAGGAAATCGTGAATTATACACTCTACTTTGTCCTATGTCATTTTAACCACTGGCTTGCACACGGCTTAAATGAAATTAAGATGTGCTACCCCAGTAAGAGGAAAGAGCTGACAGCATTTCTATTTGTATGACACATGCAAAATGGCTACATCCCATCACTGTGCTTGAAACAGGAAAGTAACAGAGGAAAACAACAGCCACACTCTTAATTTTTAAGGGCAACATCTGAAAACAGAAAAGCTACAGTAGTTCTAAGTATCACATTGCTCTCACTTTCACTGAGTTGAAAAGTTCAGCTCAACCCTCACACACAACCTGTACTCACTCACCCAGCCAGGATTTACCTTAGATGGATCTAGGCAGCAGCTTACAGATGCATCTAAAAGAACTGTGCTTGCTGAGGCTCAATATATGGGGCAGGAAAGAAGCCTTCTGTCATAAGCCAGCCCTGAAACTTTCCTGCACAGTCCTGCAGTTTTGAAGTGACTCAGCAATTAGATTTTTGCCTAAAGTTTGTAATGTCCAGGCCAGGCTCAGCTCTTACCCACATTTCACCCAGAGCTCCACAGGCCCTACACATTACCTCAGGGTGACAGACAGAGGGCTCAGCCATAATGCCCAGGGTCACCCAGCAAGTCAGCCAAGATGCTGAGGACTGCAGCAGAGCTCTGATCAGGGAAGGAGAGCAACTAATGTTGAAGACAAAAGTGCTCAGAAAGGACACTGAAGTACCCAAGTGTAGGCATTTTGAAAAGACAAATACTTTGCTAGAACAGCTCTCCCCCAGAAAAATGTGTCTTGGGGAACAGAAGAAGGGAATACAAGCACCTGATTGTGTTCATTCCTATGACAGCGTATGCGAAAAACACTGGATTGTACTCAACATCAGAGCCTCGAAGGTTGAAAAGCCCTGGAAAATAAGAACACCAAGAATCACAGTCCTGGTTCATCTTCTGCAACATTAGAGAAAGCCAAAAATAATCTCACAAAAACACAGGCAAGCAATGAGATGTCACGGGTGCAGGCCCTGGGTCCAGCTCCCACCCAGCTGTCCCACAGCCTGCTGCATTCCCGGCAATCCTAAATTTTTGCCAGGAGATGGCACCACAACCACAGTATGAACACTCCCTGGTGTTTAACTTCTAAAGGAGGGCTGGCTTGGAAAAAAGCAGGTACAGGCAAGGAAAGACAAGGACACGTGTACAAAAAGTAGTGTCTGCCCTTTCTGGTCTGTGCAACGCAATAAAAGCTCACTCCTTAACAGCCAGAAACCTTCAAGGTTACAAACTATCATTTCATTCCAATCCTTTTGACATTTGAGGTAAGAGGAAGACACAATAGGTGAGACTAAAATACCCCAAAAAGGCCTCTCATTTGGGCACCTCCAATATCTCAGATTCAGACTGTACAGCTATTTTTCACAAAGATTTTATCCAACACAACTCCAGACAAAGTCAAGAGGGGAAGTAGATGTTCAGCACCTCTAAAATTCTGATTTTAGGGTCAAATAAAAACTCCAGGGTATCCAATTAGCTGAAATGAGTTACTCAAGCCAATAAGGCCAGCCAGCAGGACAGCTGGGAAAAGAACCAACATGTCCTAAATTACAACCCAGCACTGTATTCATCGAACTGCAAATTCTGCCATGAAAGTAAAAATAGAGCTTAATTCTCCCCAGGGAATGAGTAGGTCACTTGAATGCAGGAAAGAGCCACAAAGAACTTTTTACTGCATGGGTACAAACTTCCTCGCTCAGTCAATTCCCAATGCAGTAAGAAGGCAACAATCTCCTTTGTGGCTCTTTTTCTGTCCCCAGGAACTTGTCTGGAGTTTATTACAGTGAATTGAATTAGATAAAATTAAAACACAACTTCTCCCCTTCCCCCTTTAGGATAAGAAATCAACCAGGCACTCGAAAATGAGCTTGTCTCATGACCTTCTCTGGTTCATCTTAACACTCTTGATTCATAACCAGGCTTCACTTTGCTGGAGACATTTAATCTGAAACCACCTCAGGGCACCAATTTATCATTAATTTAATTGGAGATGCTCCTGAAAACGTGAGACATACAATCTCTGCTCATGCAGGCCTCCCCAGGGAGGAGTCATATTCACCACTCTCAGAAGTACTTCTTTCACAAAACAAGCTCTTTGCTCAGTGTCCCAGATCCAGGAGAGCCCACAGACCTCATCGAGCTGGCTTCAGCCAGTGCCAGGGACATTGTGCTGGCAGTGCTGGAGTGAGGAAAACACCACCTCCATTTCTACCTTTCCAGATCAGACATGGGGCACAGGCATGAGCAGCACTCACACCCTGCCAGTGTTACACTCCCCCTACAGCAGTCCATGCACCGGTGATTTCTGCAAAAAGGACACACAGTACTAGGAACAGCAGTGCTGGGGAAACCACTGCTGTTTCTGGCCATTCTCCTTTCCTACACACTGGGCTGGGAGCCAGCATGTGGAGACCCAGCCATCCTGGGGCCCCAAACACAGAGGGGACTCTAGTGAGACCCTGGGTTGAAATGATCTGGAAAAACAAGTTGAGCCCTGACATACTTGTTTTAACCAAAGCATTGGCTGAACACAGGAGAGGTAGAGACTGACTTAAGAAGTTGTGACAATTAGGAAGATTACTGTGAATGCGGTGAACCCCACCCTTGCCTTATGTATACAAAGCCACATGTTGCACTGCTTTGTTTATAGCCCAGACTGCACAGCAGAAAACAGTCTCCATCTTTCCAATGGGTGAGGCAGCATCGGGATATTTTACAGCCAGAATATCTCACAGGTCTTTTTTTTTCCATCACGCTGCCTCAGGCTTTATACATGACCTTCCTCTCCCTTTGCCTGGGCTGTTTTACAAAGGTGGTGGTTTGCTACATTTCCTGGGCCAAAAATATACTCAGGAGCTGCACTGGTGTAATGAGGCACAGTGCAGAAATACAGGCTTGCTGTTTGTGACCTGTTACCACCACTGTACTTGATAAGAAGTTAACTGATGTCTAACGAACATGCTGTCATAAGTGCCTCTCACCCTGGCATGGTTCTTCCTTTCCAAGGCAGGAAGAACATTTATTTTGTAGAAAGAACTGAGAAAGGAGATGCAAAGACTTACATGCTACTTCATCCAAGGCCGTTACCACAAACCACATGACTTTCCTCTCAGCCATTTTTGAACGGAGGGCTACAATTTTGTCTCTCCAGCTGACCCCTGCAAAATACAACAGGAAAAGCTACAGTGCCTAACTTTGCAGGGGATAATGAAGTAAATACAGACCAACATACTGTGCTTGTGCTCCTCACTCCTTTCTAGTAACTGATATGAACTATCTCAAAGGAGCTGCCCTCTAGATGCCCATGGATTTGTTTTGAAGTTATCTAACTTCTAGCAAATAGTTATTTGAAGTTTTGAGGATAGAGGGCTCATTAGCTAAGGTTTGATCACCTTCTTGACCTATTCACAGAGACCACATTGTGCTGCAGTACTGTTTTTCTCTCTCCTTTGTAAGAGAAAAGCAAAAGGGGATAGGGGAATAGGAGCAACCCATGTCTGTTGGGAGTTAAGCCTCTCACCTGTGTAACTCAGGTCAAGCGTGATGAGAGGCTTGCAGGGGCGTTGAGGACAATCTGTCCAGATTGTATCAATCAGGTTTTCTTTGACAGGCACAAGGTCGTGGCCAGCACTTCTCAAGACTTTGGACATTCTCTTCCACTGGTCTGCCAAAGGGAAGAAAGTCAGGAGTGGTGGCTTTAAGGAACACACATATGTTCAACAACGTATGTTCACAGAGGTCAAACTCAAGAATCAGAGTCTTCTCCTTTCCTTCCAGCCCCGCTTTATTCCCATTCCCTCAAAAAAGAAAGCAAAATTACTTTGCTTTTACTGCAGTTACAGTTCCACAAACACGCCACAACAGCCAGCGGCAGGGGGAGAACTTCACAGTCCTGTAGCCTCATCCTTGAGCTGAAGAAGAACTGCTCCAGCTGGGAGACAGAAGTCTCTGGAAGAAGCCATGGCAGAAGCTGCCCTAAGGGTGTCCTCTCCCCCAGTGCAGAACCATGCTAGATCGAAGCTAGACAAGATGAGAGTTGCTTCCACACAGCCATGAGACAGGTTCTTAGTCCATCTGAACAAACAAATATCTCCCCTAGCCTCCAGTGACCTTTGCACTGGGCCTCATGATTTGAAGCATGAATAGATGGATACTATGATATAAATGATACCTCTCCCTGTGCTTCCTATAGGGAACGCTGCAGAGATCCTAAGACCACCAAGCAGGAGTAGCAGCATGAATTTTGCCTGGGTGTTCTTGCTCACATGCTGGCCAAGGCATTCAGCACCTTTGTACTGAAGTGCCCGTGACAAGCCAAAGCACAGACAAAAATTGGTGATCAGGATTCTGCTTTTCAGGTAAAGTCACTGCAAGCCTAGAAAGCAAGTTTCATCCCTTGTGTTTTGGAGTCAATGTACTGCTGTGGAACTCTTGTGATACATAGCTAAACCAAAATCTAACCTGTTTTGCGTAACAGTTTAACCACCACTACATCTGAAACATGGTTAGCTGCACGTCACCACACAACAGCTCAGCCAGAGAAGCAAGGAAGCAAAATCTAGTTGCCCAACCCAGAGTTAAAAACATAGAGTAAAACCAACCCGCTGGAATAATGAAAGGGTCCACTCCCACCTTCGAGCCTTCTGGGAGGACACTCACTAGCCAATCCTCCTGAGTTGGTGTATCTTTCAGACCTTCAAGGATTTAAAAGAAAAAGTTCAAATAAGTAGTCACATTGAAACATTCCAACACTATACAAAACGTCCAAGCTAATGCATCAGATATATCTACTAATGAATGTTTAGACCCACAGACAAGAGTCTTCACAGGACACTAAAGCAGAAGCAGTGTATCCAAGATGTCCCTAAGTCCCTGCATGATGGGATATATCCCTAGGGCTGAAGCTGTACATGTGCAAAGGGACTGAGAAGTATCCCAGGCTCCTGCATACCCATTTTCATGAGTGTCCAGTTGTTATCCATTTGATGTGCAGCTTGCAGGAAGTAGCGTCCATCAGTCCACATGGCTGCGTGCTGCTCAGTGACTATGGCGGTACCTAGGCAGGGAGGCAGAAAGGAGGGGTGATTCAGGCTGGGCTGCCACCATGCAGAGACACAGACAGCAGGGACAGTGTTTGAAATTCACCCCAATTCCCTAAAAGGCACCTCTGATCACTGTTCAAAAGCTATTCCTGTTTCAGTGGAGACATTCACTGTTGCCCCTGCACTGTGACCTTCTAAATCCTGTTGGAGACAGTATGCACACAGATGCACCTTAATGAACTGCCTCAGATGAACTCAACTTAAGCAAATCTCAGCCAGACAGTGGAACTGGGTAAATGGGGCTTTCCAAACATACTGTAACAGAGACTGTGGTCTCCACTTGGCTCTTGTCACAGTAAGACACATACTGTACATCCCTGAACTCCATCCCAAACTCTTTTTGGGAGGAAGCCTGGGCTCTGGCCACCCACAAGAATCAGCTGATACCAGCCTGCAGACATGGGTGTCACTCCCAGCTGTCAGCTGCACCCCTTTCCCAAATGTTACAGCTCCAGCAGAGATGGCTGAACAGGAAACATGACTACAAACTTCTGCTGGTTTCATTGTCTGTCCCATTCCACTGACTCCAGATGGAGGGATGCAAGCAGACAGCTGAGGAGCAGTGACACCCCAGCAAGGCACTCAAGCTGCCTTGCCCTTGACAATATAAAACAGAACAAACCATGGTACAAACTGAAAGTGAATCCAAGTCTTTGGAGACTGCATCTTGACCATACTCTCTGTCACCAAAAACTGATGCCCAGATTAGCAGAGCAGAGTTTCCAATTATTAACTCATTGTCTTCTACCAAATTCTCCCAACACCAACCCCATTTTAAGTTGCTTCAGCCTGAAAAGATGAAGCAAGAAACACAAGGTGAGTCCCTGTGTGAAACCTCACTGATTTGCTGAGCATTAGGCTGGGAACAGACCTTCCAAGTACATAACAAAGGCACAAATTAGAGAGGAAGGTTATGAAGAAGTCACACAGAAAGGGCAAAATTAGTACAGGATTCATGTGAGCCATTAACAGCAGCCCACAGCCCTGGATTTATCACCTTCCAAATGAGGTCCCAGAGCTCATAGGAACTGATGAATAGACCCTCCAAACAGAGGTACCAGTATTTATTAAACTGATATACAATTAGAGGGGAAAAAAACTTCAGTAGACTAAAGTGACTTTCCAACAACCACAGAGCAGAGTAATTTGCACAGCTTAGGGTACAGCTAGGGTAAAAACTAGGTCTCTTGAAACACAGACCCATCCTACAGCCAAGAAAACATCCTGTCTCGGCAAGATAAGCAAACTTTTCCACAGTGCATTTTCCAAATGCAGAGTTTCTGGCCCTGGCTCTGTTTAAACAGAAAGGCCAGCTAAAGTCCATCCACTACTCACCCAGCCCGAACGGGCAACGTAAAAATCTGTTCATACTGGCTGCACATCAAAAGAAATGACCACAGGTTACAAGCACCACATTAAAGAGTTAACAGGATTTTACTTTACAAGAGGTTCATTTAGGGGTTGAACATTTTCTGAAAACTTGTTATTCTGCTGATATTACATAATTCCAGCGGGTAGCCAAGACACAATTCTGCAGATGCTGAAATGGGAATAAAACAGTCCAAACAAGCTGGATAGATTTTCTTTTCCATCCTGCCTCTATGCCATGAATGGAACTGTTTCTTTAGAGGAGAATTATGCAAGAACCCAAGTTCTGGAAAGGTACCTGCAGAGCCATCAAATCCAGAGATGAATGCCCTTCTGCAATCACAGGGTGCAATGTACTCGCTCTAGAAAACAAAAGAGGCAGCAATTATTTATAGCAGCAGGAGAAAAAAACAATCAGCGATGACAAATACTTTGATAAGCTTTTTCTCCTAAAGGACACCACAGAGAGAACAAAATGAGTTAAAAATTCCTGGGCTCTACTCCACTGTGATTATACTGTATTTATGTTCAACTGGTGGGGTTTTTTTAAGCTGCAGCACTTTTCTCCCACAAATATCTGTAAACACTGAAGTGCTTCAGGGTTTGCAGACGTTTATTTCACACTCAGCCTCCCCTTTGGGCAACAAATAAATCAGGTCTGCAATGTGAAGGGAAGGGAAACCAGAAGCACCCCCCGATCTCGGAGACCAGAGTAATCAGCACCTAAAATCTGTAAAATTCACTATCTCCAGTGAAGTCCCCTCACTGGAATTTATAAGAATTCCTTTAAGACTTTTTTTTCTGCAATTGTGACATTGAAAGAAAATCATCAAGGTGGTAAGACTGTAAAAAATTTAACCCTTGGGACCTCTCATAAATAGATACTGATCCTCTCACTTCTTCCTTGCCTACTCAAAATCGACTACAGCCAAAACCACGAGACCATGGTTTGATGGATGAGAGGGAATCAAAGGCTATTAGTCCATCTTCATCCCAAACCTGTGCTTCTGGACACATCTTTTCAGAATGTTGTAGAAGAGCCTGAGAATGCACAGACACCTGATATTAACAGGAACTGCCAAAACTAAAAGAACAACTGTACCTTCACATGGCCCACATGCCTTTTTTATGGGATTCCATTCTCGCAAGTTTGTAGGTCAGAACTGCTGAGTAGGCCTGTTAATGAACTAGTGCAAATCAGCAAATCAGCTTAATCCAGGCTGACAGCACTGACGTGTGAGCTGCAAAACCCCTGGATTTGTACCTTACAAATGGTCTGAAAAACAAGTCTGTTTCTCTGCCCATAAAGTGTCTCTGCACCCAGCTGTGCTGGGGCAAAAGAAGCATCTTGGGAACTGAGCTAAGAAATCACAGCCCGATTCTCAGGTGGTTTTAGTCTCTACTGTGATAGAATCACCTGATTGTTAAAAAAATACTCCTTTCAAATCTGTTACTCTTCACTGTTCTAAAGAAGACAGAGGGTTCAAAGCACAGGAGTGAGGGAGTGAGCAGCACAAATTACAGCACCTGGGACCAACCCTTTATTTCTGCTCCAAATCACGCCATGATCAAATCCCTTCTGCAACAGCCATGTCTCTTCCTTCCTGGGAGAAGCCAACCAACCATCCCCCACTAACATTTTGAAGCTGAACCTTGGGACAGTAAATCTCACAGCCCAAAAGAGGATCTCGTTGAGTGGGTTTTGCTCCCAGTTGCCAAGGAAGATTTCTGGTATACGGTCCAAAGAAATCCTCTATTTTATCCAAACACTAGTGAAAGCTGGCAGAAAGGAGGGGGATATGGAGACCATGCGTGCCCTCCTCTATGACCCAGTTAGTTTCCTGTGCCTTTTCTTGTCCAGCCCCACAGGGCTGTGACACGCTCAGCAGCTGTAGGGACGAGGGAGGCTGGGATACCCACCTTGGGAAGGGAGGACTGCCCTCAGCACAGCTCTAGCTGATGGAGTGGATCCCTCAGCCCCACACAGCACATTGTCACCAATAATGACAAAGGCATCAGCAGACAGAGGACAAAGTTGTTGAGGGAACAGAATCAAGCATCTGTTTCCCCATGATGCCTTAGGTTTTAACTTTTATATTTTTCAAATTCTACAATGCTTAGTGTGTAACTCTGAAAGTTTCTTGTAGCCTGTTAATTTCTACTCTCTCATGCTACGTAGACATAACAAAGCCCCTCTGGATCTGCTTTCCAAGGACACCAAGACCTTCCTAGGCCAAAAGTATAAACCAAAGAGCCTCTAAAGCGGGGGTAAGCTGAGGGGAAAACTGAAGCTCTAACTGGAGAATTAACCCTGATATGCAAATGAACCAAACCTATAAAAGGGTGAAGAACTCGTGACCTGTTGCCCATCTTGGGGCCCATTTTGAGAATAGCTTCAGGCTCCCCAGGGTGTACCTTTGAAGGCCTTTCAAATAAATACCTACTTTTATTCCCTTACTCCTGTCTAGTCTCTGTTTCTAGGAGTCCTGTTAAGGCATCACCCACTGCCTGTCTCAGAGCAGCAGGAAAGAACACAAAGGCAAGAGCGATGCTGGACCTGAGGATTCCTCATTCCAACATTTCCTAGACTGCTATGACTCCCCATCCCTACACTTCCCAGCTTGAAGGTGGGACACCATCTCCCAGGGTCCAGTGCCTGAAGGAGACACTGGAAATTTCCCATCATGGATCACATCATTTAAGTGCATCTCAGACCAGACCAGCGATTTCTTTTCCATTTCTCTTGACCAACATAGCAGAGACTACAGACTAGTTTCCTTGTGCAGACAAGCAACCTCACATTCATAGCATGGGTTAATACCACAGAAGAGTGAAATGGATGAAAACAATTTTTAAAAAATACAAAAGGAAAAGAAGTGTATCAGTTTTAGATCTGGTAAAAGCTGACCCAAATTAGCAAAGACCTTGACTGCATGGACATACCTCATGCTGTCCCATTCACAGACAAATCCAGGGAGTGTTTTAAGAGCTTACAATGAGGCAGAAGGGCTTTAAAAGGGAGTATCAGGGATCTGGAGGGAAAGACAGTTCATTCATCTGTCAGTCTGAATTCTTGCACACGCACCTGTTCTATTCCATGCAGGAACCCCCACTGTGCAAAGATGACCCCATGTTTTGCACAAGCTAAAATTACATGGGGAACACCTGTGTATGCCACACAAAGCACAGACCACAGCACAGTGAGAACAAGGTATTTCCCCGGGGCTTGTCTTGCAGCTCTGACGGCCTTCAACCTGGCCTTCCTCAGTCCTTTCACCACACCTGTCAGTCACACAGACAAAACTGGGGGCTACATCACAAAAACCCCTCAGCTAAGCCAGGAAGAACCCCCAAAAAATCAGTGCTGCTTATCCCCAGAGCCTGCATGGTTGTGCTGTAAACATGTTGAAGCTCATTCTAGCCTAATGTCAACCAAGATCAGCAATGCAAACTGCATCTGGCTACCCTTAGAGGCACAACACTGGTGTCATTAAAGAACAAACATTGCTGTGTACCTGGAGAGAGGGAGGTATTCACTGCCAGAAACCTAACTGCATTGGTAAGATCTTGAACAGGTCAGAGCAACCTGTGCACAAACCATCTCTTGCTTTATAATTCGGCTGATTCCTCAGCTCAGCACAAGTGTGTGTTAGAGAAGCCAGCCCTGAGCAGAAGACAGCACCTCTGCCAAGCCAAACACGGGGCCCTAAGCTGGACAGGTGCTTTCTTCATGTGGCAAACCAGCCAAACCTGACCAAATTTGTTTTGAGTCTGGAGGCCTCAAAGGCCTGGAGGGTGAAGCCAGCCACAGTTAAGCTGTGCCTGGCTCCAAACCCAAGCTCTAATCCAAACATCATTCACTCCCATTAAGAAGCAGCTCTTCCAATCTCTGAATAGTCCCATATGGACAAACTCCAGATTCAATGTAAACACACACTGACTCAACATAAAAATGGATCCTGCTTTTTACCACTGCAACATCCCTCTGACAGACATTTTTAACCAAACCACAAAGGGCTTAGGTGCCTCATTCCCAAAAACATGGCTTTTCATCCCTTCATGATCCTTGGGCACCTGTAGACACCCAGCATGCATGAAAAGAAGTGAGACTCTTTGGGCTTCATTCCACTTTTGGCTGGGACTGTCCTCCTTTCTCATCAGCCTCTGGACCACGCATGTCCCCAAGGAAAGAGTCTGTTTCTCTGACTTCTTATCACCAGCATCAAAAATTTCAAAGATTAAAGCAGCCAGCCAACATCCAAGGCTGAGTGCAAGAGCCACAAATCCAAGGCAGCCTTGGTTAAGCCTGAGTCAGAGCCAGCTGTGTTTGAGAAGCTCTGCAAGTCTTTCAGTTTCTTATACAACTAAACATGGAAAGCAAAGGATACAACTGGTAGCAAGACTCCTGGCAGTATGATAATCTAGGAAATTGCAGGAAAACCAATATTAAAAGCATCACAGAAATCACAGCTCGTCAACATTCCCAATGTTACAAAGAGAAATTAGTCAGCAAGTTGCAGCATCAGGATATATCAGCATCAGTCCAATCCAGGGGTTCCTTTGCAACCCAGAAACGAATAAAGCTTCCCCCAATCTAAACCCTGTGGCAACACCACAGGATGGAAAGCCCTATTTGTTGACAAGTTCTGTGATGTGGATGCCAGGACAGCCTCAGGAATAGCCGAGAGAAGCAAGGACAGCAATACATAGCTTGTTTGGGCTGTGGGGAAGAAATGGCTTAGGCCACCAAACGCTTGGCTATAATTATTCTGAGTCATGGAGGGAGCTGCCTAAGAGCAAAATCTGACTGCAGGGCTGTAAAGTTCTTGTTTGCACACAGGAAACAAACCCTTGCGTGGACCATGGAGAAGTTTTCAAATCACAGGTCATCACAATTTACCTGGAATCAGTAAGGCTGTTCTGGGATCAACAGGTTTCTGTCATTGGCAGAAACTGCCTCAATTCCCAGCCCTCACAGAAAAAAATCCTGCACCAGCTATTCAGGAGGCACCAGAATCGGCAGTTTTTAGTAATCGTTTCCATTCAGATAGATTCCCTCTGCAGAGAAACCTGACCAACTCGCCTGGCAGGAAATAGCAACATGGGGTTCTCTGCTTAACTGCACTCTGTCAAGGAAAAGAAAGCAACAGAAAAACTCAGAAGTCCTGAGGGTCACATTCTTCAACTCACATGACAGCATTTAATGTCTAGTGAAATGAAACCAGAGTTATATACGGACAGAGGCAG
>NW_008238346.1:886214-891606 GCF_000691975.1 Corvus brachyrhynchos
GCGGCGAGTAATGCAGCAGACAATAGCAGCTGCAGAAAACGCCTTCCCCCTACCTGCCCAAGTTTGGACCTCCCTATGAGGAAACACGATGCTGCACATATGGTCCCAGGGCACAGGCAAGTCCGGACCTGGCTCACCCCAGTGCCAAGTCAAGGGCAAAGGTTCTGATTCAGTTGCATTTTGCTCTTGTGCACCCTGGGGTAAAAGGGAGCTTTGGGTGTGAGCCAGTAAAGCTTCAGGTCTTTTGTTTCCTGAAAATGGCTGAGGAAGGAAAAACCCTCAGCAGTTCTTGGGTCTCCTAACAGAGTGAATAGAAGAGTGAAACATGCACATGAGCAAGCAGGGGAGGTAAAAGGCAGTTGAGCAATTTAAAATTTATGTCACGGACTACAAAATTCTAACAGTGGAAGCAGCACAATTACTGTCATGGGTTACCACCCTGGGGCCAGACTTCCCTCCTGTCTTTGGTGCATAGAACATGATGCAGAGCAGCATGGAAAGGGAAGTGTCACTGTGGCCTGTTCCTTCCCTGCCCCTCCAAAGACTCCTCCTTGTGGGATCTGAAAGGGTCTAGCATAAGGCAACAAATTCCACCAAGAAATGAATGAAGCAAAGAGAAAGCTCTGCAACTAAACCTTTGCTACCTTGCTTGAGAGTATGTATTGATCAGGAGGTGCTACTGGGGAAAGTCAAGCCCAGATAAGGCCTGTTCCACCTCGAGTAAACCCCATCTTCCCAATAGCCAGCATGGGCACAGCAAGTGCCCTGGCAAGATCCCTTTTCTGCAGTGTAAGCTCCCTGAACACAATCTGATGAAAAGCAGTTGGTGGAACATGCACTTTGATTTGTTACAAGAAGATAAAAACCTCAGTCTCCCGAACAGACCCCAGAAATGCTTTCCAATCTGATATTTCTCAGGTTACCCAGAATTTTATGCTAGCACCATTAAAGCGAGTGAACAAAGGATGATTTTAGTTACACCGGCTTTTATTTTTTGCAGGGAAGGAAAGTGTGACCATTCCCATAATGCATCCATCCATACCTGGTGGGCATCTCCAGAGGGCACTATGTAGGCTTGGACAGGCTCCTGGACATACTTGGAATTCTTCATCCCCTGCCGCAGTTGCTTCAGCAGCTCTGTTGTAATTTTTGGACTCATCTTCCTACCTGCAACTAAAACAAAGCATGAAACTTCAGTGTTTCTCTAGCCATCCCAGGTCACTCACATGCACAGGCTGGAGGAGGCTATCCCCACTGGAAACTCCCCTTGGACAACTGTGCCAACATCATCCCTGTCAGACCTATCTTGTCCCTTCATTCATATTCCTTGAGAAAAAGAAATCAGGTTAAGGCCAGAGAATCAAAGCTGGCCTGTCCTGGAAAGGATTTTTCCCACCCAATGATGGATGGCATGCCCTGTAGTGATACATGAAAGCTTAACATACTGGTCAACCCCTTTTTGCATGTGGACAGCAGCAGGAACCAAAGCACCTCAGGCATACCCTATGACAGCCAGGAAAGGTCTTGGAATGGGATATGAATGGTCCCAAGTACCCACACATCAGAACCAGCCCCACCTGTGAAGTGCACTGAGAGAAACTTTCAGTCTTTTCTCTCTAGGGCCACAGATGGTGTGGCTTATACACCACAGGAGCACAGGCTGCTGGGAGAGGAAGACATGCACGTCAGGAACTCAGAAATGGACCAATTATAAATGCAATTTTTAGAAGTTTTACTGTAGCCGAGAGTTTCATGGTGACCTGGTGACTGAATGAACTCAGACAAAAGAAATCTGCTCCCAAGGACATTCAGAGGGATGCATTCACTGGCCACATTTACCTCAGGGCTGCATGCTAGTTCACCTAGGAAGAACACAACTGTAACAGGAGGAACAGCCCATTGAGCTCTCACAAGTGACTGCCAGAGGACAACTGAGGATGCTTTGGGAATGTTTTCTAAAGACCTTTGGCAAATGCTCTGCAGATCTCAGCTGGTGTCAAGCAGGGTTGGGGCACCGCCTGGATAGCACACAGCAGATCAGAGGGCAAAACAAGGGCACAGGCGAGTCAACCTCCCTGGCTGTGTTTCTGCAATGTGAACACCAGCCTCTCAATGTGCTCCCCCAAAACCCTCACCAGCCAGCGCCCGCTGTGAGCACCCGGCACAGCGATGCACCAGGCCCTGCTTCTGTGCTGGCACAAGAGACAGCTGCAGTGGGAGGCACGTGCTGGCTGCAGAGGATGCCTGGCAAGAATAACTATGAAAATCAAGAAGCCTGAACCTTTTCAGAAGTTGTCCATCTTCTTCTTCACTCCCATCTCCAAAGGGTACCCAATGTGGGATAATCCCCTTCCCGGTTTTCTCCCCACTCCTTTCACAGTTTTAAGAACTCTTATAACTTTAATCCTGTCACTTTCCAGGGCAAGGTGGGTAGGTGATGTGCTGCTTGAAGGCCATGCTATGAAGTATTTCATTCTGACCAGTTAATTTCACAGCTCATTTCACAGCCATGTCTACAAACAGGTCATAGATGGGAGAAGCAAACAGCATGCAAGTCTCAAACATTTTTTGCTTATCCAGGCACTTATTCTATTTACACCTCAGTAGCTACCAGGAGTCCCACATGACATTACGGTCTTATGGCAAAAGACAATAAGGCACAGTCCCTGCCCTGTGATGTTTGCCATCTAAACAGGAAGGCAGAAAAGCTGCCTCCATTTCACAAGATATGATTTGACCAAGGTCACGCAGCAGTACTGTGACCAAGTCAGGAACTGAACCAAGATCTGATGCATTCAGGTGTAAAAAACCCAAGACCATCATTCACATGTCTCATCATAGGAAGTTTAAAGCACCCCAGACTTGTGTGAGATTGACTCTGCCCACAGGTACACTGTCTTTTAAAACCCAGACCACAATAAACAAATCAAGCTCAAAAGGCACCATACACTATATCCTCAAATTGGTAACTTGTCCCTTTGCTGGGGATTACACCTCAGACTTATTTCCAGGACAAATTTCATTGTTTTATACAGTGTTTGCAGGCTACCCTGAGCTTTATAATACTGTGATTGTTTCTGTTTGTCCTCCACAGAGAGCTGCTGTAACACTCTATAACATTGCTGCTGATTTATGTTCAGATAGAGTGAAACACAAAAGAGAGAGAGCAACGACATAGTGACTAGCCAGCAGAAAAGAATCTCTTTCTACAAACTCATAAGGACACAGTTTCCTTTCTTGGCCTGTGCTTTGTCTCCAGGAGTCTAAAAGTCTCATATAAATAGGCAAGGCATGACAAGGCTTTGCCTTTTAATAAAGCTCCTTGCTGACAAGCCATGGTTTTCTTAGCAAGAGGAGATTCTCTCAAGGACAAAAAAAAAAAAAATTAAGAAGTACTCTCACTGTTGAAAGATTTGCTTGCAATATTAAAAACACAACTAAGGTAGATTAGCAACAACACCCATATTAAGGGCTTCTATTTTGGATAACCCCCACATTATAAGAAATGGCTTTCAAAATATCCTGCACGAGTTTTACAATAAAAATTGTCTTCAGTTTCCAGAGAAATAGAAGCTGTTTTCTCAGAGATATTTGGTAGTCATTTACTCTGGTCACCCCTATAAATCTTAATTACAAGCCTCTACAAAGTTAAAACAGTTTATCTGTCATTATTTCTATCACTATTTAATCAGTCCAGTGATTAAAACCAAACACAGCTGAAATTAAGGCAGTGGCTGTAGCACTACAAGAACCAGTCCCATTTCCTGCCCTATCTTTTTCAAAGGTATCATGCTCCCTTGTTACCTGTCTGCAGTTCCCCACGTCTGGATGCCACTTGTCTCTGCTCACACAAAATACCATCCAGCTCTTTGCTCGGCCTTCATAAGCTCCACTGTGCCTGAGAAAGCAAAGGGCAAAACTGAAGTGGCCAACAAACTTTGCCCTCCCATAAAACATTCTCATCCCCCAGCAATAAGATGAAAATGCATTAACACTGCATTCTTGGTGGTAAGATTAGAGACCCATGGAGGGTGAACCATGAGGGAACAGGGAACGTCAAGGGCCAGGCATTTGCTGGTCAAGATTTATGATTAAATCTTGCAAGTGTGTGCTGGTTTATGCCAATTTGTTTTCTCAGTCATTCTGTCAGAGGCCACTCATTTCACAGATGGGGAAATTAAGGCAGAGCAGGAGTAACATGCAAAGTATCACTGTAGCATGACGAGAGTCAGAGCTGGATCCCAAAATCTGTCACTGTCTAGACATATATTATCTACACCTCACTCAGACTGCAGGAGGCAGTTCTCCAAGAGCCCAGACCAGATCCTGCCTGGACAGCATCTCCATCAGACACATGGGACAAAGAGCAACCACGAAAATGCTGCCAGAGGAACCAGACACGTCCTCCTGCCTCCCACACGCACACATAGTGATGGGCTGCTGCAGCACAGGCGCCAGCGACGGCCAGGGCCACCAGGCCCACTGTATCAGGGTATGTGTCAGTGCCACAGTGGGGAAGGGAGGCAAGGCCAGGAGGTCTGGCTACAGCTGAGTGTGCCTTTGGCTGCTGTATCAGACCACCCTGAGTGTTTATGTCATGCTTTCTTCAGATATGCTCATCCTTGTGATAATTTCCTCTCCGCTTTCTCTTTAATGAATACTCTTGCTCAAAATAAGCACAGTAGCTTGCATAGTCAGGAGCCAGCAGCACCACCTCAAAGCCAGACCTCTCTGGCCTGGACTGGCTGCACACAGGGCAGCCCAAGCACTCACTGACCAAGCAACCACACATTAAGGCACAAGACCCATTGCTTGTCCCCTCTCCACATTATCTGCAGCACCCCAAATTCACCAAACAGAATGGCAGAATTGTTAGGGTTGGAAAGGACCTCTGGTCCAGTCCAACCCCCTGCCAAAGCAGGGTCACCTGGAGCAGGTGACACAGGAACACATCCAGGTGGGTTTTGAATATCTCCAGGGAAGGAGACACCGAGGCATCCCTGGGCAGCCTGTTCAGCGCTCTGCTACCCTCAACGTAAAGAAGTTCTTCCTCACGTCGAGGTGGAACTTCTTGTGTTTTAGTTTATGACCATTGTTCCTCGTCCTGTCACTGAGCACCACCAAAAAGGGCCTGGTACCATCCTCTTGCACCCGCCTTTAAAATACTTATATGCATTGATGAGATCCCCTCTCAGTCTTCTCCAGACTGAACAGGCCCAGCTCTCACCGTATCTCCTCGTAAGTGAGATGCTCCTGCCCACCTGGGCCAAAAACCTCCCCCAGCCCTCCACAGGACCGACGGAGCCTCCTGGGCCTGGCCACCCCGGCTGGGCCCGGCTGTCAGTGCTGGATCCCCTGCAGGGCCTGGGTGCCCAGGCTGGGCCTGCAGACC
>NW_008238346.1:891923-912669 GCF_000691975.1 Corvus brachyrhynchos
CGGAGCGGAGCGCCTGCCCCACACCTCGGTCTGCGCTCGCTTCCGCGATCCGCTTCGCTCTTGAACTTCAAAAATCCAGCGTGGAGAAGCCATTGAGGCCTCTCAGCGAGCGTGCCCGGCTCCGCGCCCTGCGCGCCCCGCTCTCCTCGGCCGCGGTGCCTGGGAGCCGGCGGAGAAGGAGCCGGGGCAGGGCCGGAGGGGCTGGGGGCTCGCAGCTGCTTCCCCAGCACCCCGCTGGGGGACAGGCTGAAGTTGGGTATTGGGAAGAAATTCAGTGCTGTGCGGGTGGTGAGGCACTGAAACAGGTTGCCCAGAGAAGTTGAGCGTGCCCCAACCCGGGAAATAATCGAGGCCAGGCTGGATGGGACTTTGAGCAACCTGGTCCAGTGCGCATGGTTGACACTAGATGGTCTTTAAGGGCCTTTCCAACCCAAACTATCCTATGATTCTGTGAAAATGCGGTCATTTGCTATGCATGCTCCGTAATGAAAATACCTTCCACCACCCTGCTATGCCCCAGCAGTTTTTTACAAGTGGGCCATAAGCAAACCCTATTGCCAGAAACAGGAGGCTGTTACAGAAATGCAGACCATGAGAAGATCACCACCAAGAAACGCTACAAAAAAAAAGAAAAATTTCTGCTTTGTAACTGTCCAAGCAAGAGAGGTTTGCTTGCAGCAGTGAGTTTTTGGAGGTCTCCAGTCCAACCCTCTGCTAAAAGCAAGGCCAGCTTCAAAGCTAGAGCATGTTGTGTAGGGACTGTCCTGCTGGGTTTTGAGTATCTCCAAGAAAGGAGAAGTACAGCCATCCTGAGCAGCTGGTGCTACTGCTGACCACCTTGGAGCAAAAAAGGTTTCTTTCTGATATCCAAGCAGATTTCCCTCATTGCAACCTGCCCTGTGACCTTTTGCTGTGCACATCTGGAAAGCGTCTGGCTGCTTTTTGTCTCGGACCATTCTCTGGGCTCAGCAATTCCAGCTCCCCTGCAGTCAGTCCTGGCGAGCAACTGTGGAGTTCTCCACATTGCAGATCTCTGGAATACAATCTAGGATATAACACACCAAAACTTGTAATCCGACAGAAGAGAATAAAAGGTCTGTCCTGCAACCAGCATCCCAGCATTGGGAAGGGTCATTGGATGGGGCTGCGATTGCAGACTGTCCCTGAGGAGGGACAGGCGAGAGGGGAGGGAGAGTCTGGTGACCAGGACTGTTATAACAGGAAAATTTCTTTCCTCATTAACCTCCTTGGGTGAAGCTAGTTGCTGTTTCCAGATTATTCTCACTTTATTTTCCAGCCTTGCTCACAAGGGACTCCTACAATCCGGACAGTCTGGGCCTTAAAGGCCTGTTTAGATCATCACACATCAGTGTCCCCCTCAGGGTAAACTACAGCCGTGTTTTGCATTTGTGTTACAGACCACATTATGCTCACCCTGCAGAATATTTGCTGAGAAGATTCATTTCTTGGAAACCAGCCAGAATCCAGTGATGCTCACACTAAAGCACGTGTCAGGACATTTTAAAAGCACCGCAACATTGGCAGGATGATCATGGAGATCATTTGCCAATGGTGAACTGCAGCTGAATCCAATCAGGGTTGTGAAATGGTCCTTTCAGCCTCCTCTGACTCACAATAATAATAGTAATAATAATAATTTGGGGTTAGATTTTGAATTTGGCTGTGGCTCTTAATGGAGGGTTGTGGAAAGCTGCACCTGCTGGAGCTGTGCACCAGCCCAGGGAAGGGGGAAGGATCAGTCTGAAACATTTCAAATGTTTGTCATGTGCCTTTCCAGCTCTCCAAGTGGGGACGCCTTTTCCTCCCCTGTTCTGCAGTAATTTCAGTTTGTTTGAATTTAGGATAGTGGCTAAACAAAAGGTAATCAGCCTGTGCCAGTGAAATTTTTTGTTTGATTATTTTTTGCCAGCAAATCATTATTATATCACTTTGGGCTAGCTGATGGACTGTGGGAGCAGTCAAATACAGGGAGGAAAGAAAATACTTCTCCTATGTGGGAGTGTGACTTGGGGAGCATGCACAGCATGAAATAATCAAGCTGCTGGTAGATCCCAGTGTACCAGGGGGAGGACAGAGCAGGGGAAAGCTCAGCATTTTCATAGAACTTGCCCTAATTCTTCCAGGTCTAGAGATGCCATTCTGTCTGTCCACAGCCAGTCCAAGGAAAACAACTACAGTGTGAAAGCAGGTCTGTCCTCCCTCCTTTAGCTATCCTACAACCCCAGAATGAGAGGAGAACAAACCAGGAGGATTGAATTTGATTAACTTTCTCTACTTTGGACCCAGCTCAGGGCAGAAATAACAAGCATCACTGTGGACAGACTATCAATGTGATATTGATGTCTTTATGTAATTTAAAATGAATTAAGCCACCACTCAAAAACACCTTACTGCATTGTTGGGTGGCCAAAATGTGCCCCCATTCTGTCTTCATCATCAACTTCTTTATTTAATAAATGTAAAAAAAGTCTGCATTCCCATCTCCTAAAAATGTGCTAAAGGAAGCAGAAAACAGAAGGGAAAATATTGATGTCTGGAAGAGTTTCTATGTTGTTACTGAGTGCCTGGTATTGCAGAGCCATGTTGTTAAGGTTTCTGTACCCAGAGGTGACTTCTAACTGGTTCTGACTCATTGAGCACTAAAATTTAGGCTAATTTGCTTTCCTTCCTGGTAGAATTAATAATGGCAAACTGATGGGTATTCTGCATAAGAACCTCATTCCAGAAGAGTAATGATCTTGTAAGAAAAGATATTTTCAGACCACAAAGCATTTTGCAGACATCTCCTGCCTGTGCTGGTGACAAGTCCTCTGCAGTAAACAGCCACGTCACAGGTGGAGGTGTGACTGTGCCAGGTGAACTGCTGTCCTGTCTGTCTGCAGGGACCTGGGTCTAAACACTGCAAGCATCCCAGTACCACCTGAGCCAGCAGGAACAGTGTTAAGCCCATGGATGAGCCCTGAGGAGGTCTGGATTGCATGGGGGGCTGGTGCTGAGACATGGCCCATGGCTGGTGCATTCCCAGGCTGAATGAGCCAGTGGATTTCTGCTAAAGGCTTTGCTTGGATGAGCAGAGGAGGCAGCACTATTTATTTCATTGAATAATATATGGCTTGTAGGTTAAATAAGAGAAAGCAAAGTGAGCTTTCTGGTCAATCCAAAATGTTTGATGCTTGTTTCCTGGGCATTTTGAGTCTCTGAGAAGCTTTGAAGTGGTCCTAATAAACTTGCCAATGTAGATAATGTAAAATCTTTAATAATTAATTTATCAGGAAGAGCTGTCTATGATATATGTTCTGAAATGTTTAAAGAGATGAAACTGTCCTTTCTAAGTGGTTGTTTGACCTCAAATAAAAAGGTGAAAATTCTGATGCAAAGATCTTTCATGGAAGCACTTCAATCTACTTTGCTTTGGATTAAATTGTCCTAATTGGACTATATTTTATGTCCTTATAATGCCACTTTTGCATCACATAACTAAAGAGAGGGGTGAAGGAGAAAGACCTGAAGAGTAGCAACCAAAATTCCCAGAGACCAACCTCACCAAATGACAGAGCCATTTACTGTTGTAATTTTGATCTGTATCAAGTGATTAAGGCCAGGAAATAAGCCCTAAAAGAACTTGCTTTATCTTATCAACCCTCCTATACCCATTATACCTTTATTGTGCTTGTAACTTTCATTTCCTGCACCTTCTTCTTTTGGGCACCTGTGAAATTTAGGTTCCTGCTTTGCAATCTAATCTCCAAAAACGACCCCTGCCCACCTCGAGCGTCCCACAGGCTTTTCATGGCAGATGCTGTTTGGCACCTTGGTGAGACTGTGGTGTCAGAAGGCAACCCAGCAACCAGTCTATGCCCAAAACTTTTTTTTTTCCTCTCAAAGTAATGCAGATCGTTGTGGCAGAGAGCAATAGAAACTGGGGATTTGTAGCAGGGGGCTGAGCATCTACACAGCTCTCACTAAGGACAGGGGATGCCAGTGGTGTCTGCCGGTGGCTTGGGACATCTCCTGGCCACCGGACAGCTGAGAGGGTGCCCTCAGCCCCACGTCCTCGACACAGAGGCCGGTGCCACCAGCACCACTGAGCTCTTCCATTGCCATGGCCCCACAGTGCCACAGTCTCAGCACTGTTTCCAAGCGGTGAAACACAGCAGGAGACACACAGGAGGTTGGAGGTGAAGTGTGGGGTCACTTCCTCCCTGCCAACACGGGTCCAAAACACATTTTTACAAGGTTGGACACATGACTGAACAGTCCCTCCCATCCGTGTGGGAGCGCTGGGATTGCCTGGACAAACCCTCTTGAGTTTGTGTTTCCAGGGGCTGTCCTGCAAACTGTCACGTGAGAATTGTTTTACTCAGAAAAGCCCTCAGTGAGTTTGGCCATGCTCACATCTCTGTGCTGGCTGGGCAGGGTCACATCCTCCCTGCCCATGGGGCACACCTGTGTCCATGTAGGGGACGGCAAGTGTTGTAAGTCCAGTTTTTTTCCTATTTCCACCCTAGAAAATTACCTAACAACAATTAATGCCGGCGTTTTGGTACTATATAACAGCAGCACTGTAATGTGCCAAGACAAGGAAGGGCCTGAGAACAGCAAAAAACTGTTTATATTTTCAGCTCTCAGCTCTGAGTTAAATGAAGGTTTCAAACATGTGGCATGACTCCTCTTGGATCGTGTTTAAAATAAATTTTGTATGTTTGGAAACAGTGAAACTAGAAACTGCAACAACAAATGTTGTGTTTGGGGGAAAAGATACCAGGGAGAGAAGAAACAAGCCTATCTAGAGATCTTATCTTCGTTTTTTTTGGGAGGACAATTTATCTGGCCAGCACTGGAAGTTGATCATGGTTGGGTGGTTCCCAGCAGCCGCATTTGGAAAGGAAAGGGAGGCAGCAGTAGGCCAGGTAGATATCTGAGTAATTCCACGTCTGCTCTTTTAAGTTAAATACCAGATGTTAGGACTTTGCTTGTAAACCTTTAACAACACGGACGAAAACGAAATGTTTGCTGCATTCTCTGCCTGGCTCCATTTCAACATCAAGCAGTGCACACACATCCCCCCTCACCTGCACTCGCCTCTTTGCAAATGGCCCAGATTTGAGCCTTGTGGCTGTTTCCAGGACTCCTTAGTTTTCCCTTGTCCATTCTAGCAGGAAGAGAGATGGGAAAAGGTAGATCTAATGTATGCAAAAGAGGCCACAGTGGTCACTGGTGCAGCACTGGTGCTGAGGGCTTTTAGGAGATCATTTGTTCAGCCTGCATAAAACTCCATTCTTCTAAGGAAGTATATCCTGATGGATTGCATGTATTTATGGATATATTCCATATTTAAATTTTAAAATCATGCTTATTGCACAACAGAGACTTTATCCAGTTCCTGTGATGCCATTCTTCCTCAAAGTCTTCGCTAGCACAAACATTAACAGGGTGCAATGACCTGCCTGTGTTTCAGCCTGACACCTGGGAAATATTTTATTGCACAAGGTTTCCTTATCCGCTCCGGCAATAAAACTAATGGAGCCAGGTGTCTGCTAGGTCCTGTCTGCTTGGGAGGCAAGTGAGAGCCCTCCTGTGAGTTCCTGCCATGGCTTGGGATAGTGGCACTTCTCCCAATGTTAACCCCAGTTCAGCATCTGGGATCGTCAGCGGATTTTGTTTCTAATTAACATTTGCAGGGTAATAGACATTTATTCATACAAATATATAAAGAGGCCACATTTTACAAGCCCCAGCTCCCAGCCGAAGTCACTGCCTTTGTGAGCGAGGCCCACTCACCTGCTGAGAAATCCCTTGAGCCTGAATGTGTTGAAATAATTTGGTGTCACAAGCTGTATAATATATTAAATGAATCACAGTACAAGAAACAGATGTTTATTCCAGTGAGTGCAGGAGTCCAGACACAAAGTATTGGGTTACTGTCTGTCTCAGACAACCATACAAAGCAGAGAAAAGTTGGGATTAAACATTTGACATGTGTTCAGTGTAGAAACTTTAAACCTTAAAAATGTAGCCCAGGTCCTGTACCTGGCCTTATGGGAACAAACCTGCTGTTGCCATGAGGCATTCCCAGGCTGTGATCAGCGCCTGGGCACAAACCTGGGCACTGGCACATGCCCTGCCCATTACACCAAACTCTGAGGTTTGGCTGCTTTGATGTCTGGCCACATTCCTTAACTGCCATGTCCAAGGGACAGTGATCCACAGCCAATATCTGTGAGACATTTGGGACCATCTGAGACCCCATCTATGACATTTCAGGCCTTTAGACACTGCTGTCCTGAGGTCTAACTGCAGAACTGAGTCCTGGGCTTTTCAAATGAACTGTTTTCCTTAAAATAAAGGCTCATTATAGTTGATTAGTTGTTTTTGTCTTTTAAACCAAAACTCTAGATTAGGAGTGAGAAAACCTGGGCTGAATTTTTTTTTTCCCCCAAATGAAACATGAAATATGAGGAGCTCCAGAGAAGTTTGGGGGCTGGGCCGTCTCTGTCAGGCTGGCTGCTTGACTCTTAGCAACTCATTACAGGGAATGTTTACTCAAAACTCTGTACAGGAGAAAGCAGGAGCCCGAGAAAGCAAATGAAGTAATGAAAAGCATCTCTGTAGAAAGATCATGCATATCCAGGGATGCTCCTTGCCTGCAACTTTAGTTCCCTGCACTGATTCTTTTATCATCAGCATTACCCACATGGGTCCTGCTTGGGGTCATTTCTGAAAGATCTGTGGGTCCAGGCCATGCTCTCTGCTTGGGGACCCTGAGGGATCTCAGCCTTTGGCCCCACAGGAAGGCAGTGGAAAGCAGTGTGACCAGACCTCCAGCAGCTCCTGTCACCTGCAACCACTGTCCTTCAGCTAGCAGCAACTGCAGAAAATGAAAAGCGCCATTTTTACATTATAAAATCTGTTTAAACAAGCAGACCTTTGCTCAGACAGAGTTCTGCCTCCTCCCACATCCCACCAATCGCAGCATCACAGGCAGTGCTTCCTGGCTGCAGAATCTGAGCTTCACTCATAAAGGAGAAAAGATCTGCTGCTTCTTTTCTGTTCCTGTTTGCATCCCTCACCACGCTTGAAATGAGTTGTATCCTGGCTTATTCTTATACAAGTCTTCCCACTGTTCACGTCACGGGTTATGAATTCTGTCCCTTTGAAGAAACATGACCCATGTTATGGAAAAGTGAGAATGATGTTGAGTCTGCACGAGATCCTCATGGATGTGACATACAGGAAAAGGATGAGTGCTTTGCTCTGTCCTCATGAATGAAGCCACAGGAAGGAGGTGTGACAGGGCACCGGGTGAACTGCTGAGAAATTTCCATGGTTCCTGATTCTGCACTGGCTCAATTTGCATCCTCACCCTGCATTTTAATTGACTGAAAATGTTCCTCATAAAGGGCTCCTCTGGCACTAAAAGTCTTGTCTCTGCTAAAAGGTTTTTTAAATACTTAGCACCAGTGATTCAGACTTAATTTGTAACATTTGTGTCATGACAACCCGTGCTAAGCAGAGCACATGTACCTGAGTACAAACATCTCTACCTGGGATTGAGCAGACCTGGTTATATGTACATGCTTGGGAAGGGGAGGCTGGGGAGAAGCTCCACAGGAGGAGATCTGTGGGTTAGGGTCGATGGCAAATTAAACGAGTCAACAGTGCCTGGCAGCCAAAAGGGCCAACCATGTCCTGAGATGCTTCAGGCACAGCATCACCAGCTTGTCAAAGGAGGGGACTGTCCCACTCTGCTCTGCACTGCTGCAGGGTGCTGTGTGTCGTTTTGGGCTCCTCAATATACAAAGGACATCAAACTATTAGAGTGTGTCCAGAGGAGTTCAACTAAGATGGTGAAAGGCCTCGAGGGCAAGACTGAGAGGAGCAGCTGAGATAACTTGGTTTGTTCAGCTTGGAGGAGACTGAGGTGTGCCCTCATTGCAGGCTACATCTTCTTCACAGCAGGCTGGAGATGGGCAGGTGCTGATCTCTCTCTGGTGACCAGCAATAGGACAGGAGAATATGGAAGTTATATGAAATATAACTGAAATAGCTCAGTCAACTTTCAATTTTCAGAGGAAGTTCAGACTGGACATTCGGAAAAGGTTCTTTGTTGAGAGGGTGTTGATCTCTGGAACAGACTCCCTGGGGAAGTGGTCATTGCACCAACTCTGCCAGAGTTCAAGGAGCATCTAGAGGATGCTCTCAGTCATATGGTTTATTTGTAGGTAGTACTGTGAGGAGCAGGGAGTTGGACACAATGATCCTCATGGGTCCATTCCAGATTGAGATATTATATGATTCTATGACAGTAATTGGTCCCTTGCCCATCTCTCCACACTAGACTGCTCCTTTAGTCTCATCAGCACTGCCAGCTGAGCATTTGCAAGGATGGGAGAAAACGCTGTGTGCTGATAGAGACCAAAAGTGCCTCTCTAGTGGCTGCAGTCTCCTCCCCAGGATGCCATTACCATTCACACAAGGTATATTTTGCTGGAATAGGAGAAAAAACCAAAATGCCTCAGCCAAAGGCCTGGTGCAGGCAGGTTCTGAGCATCACCAGTCTGGAGCATGTGGTGTTTGCTGCTGGGGCTCTGTGCCCTGCACTGTCCCTGGGATCACTTGGCATTTTGTTCTCCCAGCCCCACTCTCAGCACTGGCAGTGCCCATGCTCACCAACGCGGGCTATGCTGCCCATCCCGAGCTCCTTCCCATGCCTCAGCACCTCACTCCTGGAGGCTGCTATCATGTGCAAAAAGGAAGGAGAAGACAAAACAAGCACAGCCAGGAATCACATAATATTGCTGCAGTCCTGCCAGGAAACAGACTGTAGAAGTTCCTGTATTTAAAAGCCAGGAGATGAGTTTTATTGTTAGTAGTTGTTATAGCAACCTGAGGTGCTGGAGAGTAATACATGCTCGGCGCGTTGCAACAGACTCTGACAAGTTCAAGGCTGTTGCCTTGCTGCTAAATCTTGTTGCCAAGGCAATGCAACACAAGGCAAGAGCCTAGAGAAATGAATACTGCTGCCAGCTCGTGCCAGCAGGCCTGGGCTGATTAAAAGGGAACTTTTAAAAGTGATATTAACTTAAAGAGCATAGCAGCAGAAGGGAAAGGGGAGCACAGATATGGAGGAGAGGATCCAGAGGAGGAGCAATGGGTTAATGTCAAGCAACAGGTAAAGGAAAGTGTTAGATTAAAAAGCAATGTGGCTGAATAGGATGTCTCAGCTTGTGATGCAAGAAATGCGCCACATTTTTGGAGGGAGTAAAAAAAAAATCACAAAATCCTCACTTTTTAAATTTGTTTGGCTTAGGCAGTACTGCTGTAATTTGAATGGGAAGTTTGGCTTTTTCCCCATAGTGTTGACAGCAAAAATCATTTTCTCAGTAAATTTGTTTAGTGGCATGGGTATTGTTGCTGCTGTAATAAAAACCATGAAATAGCTCAGTCAACTTTCAATTTCATTTCCACCCTTTTTAAACTGCTTCATGGCAAAAGGTTAGCTGGAAAAGAGATGAAGCTGCAAGCTGATTATTCTCTCCTGTCTATGATTCACTGTTAATGCTGACAGTATACTCTGAATTGGAGGAAGAATATTGCCCCAAGGACCACAGAGTCAAAATAAATGATCAATGCTGAAGAACTCAAGTAATTACTTTAATTTCAACTACAAATACAATATTTTGACATTGCTATGGGATACCAGGGTTCTAAAATTAAAGTACTGCAGAAGTACCTCAGACACAAAATGATCTCAGATGAACTTGTTGACTTGTCATTGATTTGTGAATAAAAGCATAACATTTCTTGGAAAATTACCATAGCACTATTCTGATCCACTCCCACTTATGTCCCATGTATTTTACATTTCCATGAATTATCAATAGCTAAAAGTGACCTCATGTTTTCCTGTTCAATGACTATTCCATCATGTGCAACTTGCAGTACAGTAGTACTTTACCTGACCAAATGCCCTATGTGGGAATTTGTTCTTCTGGCACCTGCTGTGGATCATGGAAAAGTCAGGTCTGCAAGTACTTTTTATTATTTAAAAATGGGAAACTAAGACATGGGAAGTGATTTGCCAATTGTGCTGGAATTTTTTTTTGTGTGCATTCCTTGGCAGAGCCATCTCTATTGACCTTCATAGAAGTCAGATTTTTAATTAACTGTGAAATATTTTTGTACTATTTTAACATTCGTAAGCTGTGGGCCAGGAAGCAGGCAGGTGACTGGTCATATGCTTGTAGCCATCATTTGGTTTTCAGCAGCTAAATTATATGCAAAAAAGTTAGCAATGTGTTACTTGCACCCTTACTACTGTTACTGGCATTTTTCCACAACTGCCATAGCTAGCTGTGAGATATTATACAATCAGAAAGGAGGGAAAAACTGGTTCAGGCAATTGTGAAGGGAACATGGCATTGCCCCAGAGGATGTTTTTATTTGGAGACTGTCCATTAGATAAAAACCATGAGAATCTGAAATCTGGGCATTAGCATTTTTTTAAGAAAGCAAAAATAAAGTTTTTTTAGTCTTAATTTCTCTGCTGGTGATTCCACATGTGGTGTTATTTCTTAATATACCCAGGTTTTGAAACCCTCCAGAATATCATTCCTTTTTCTGAAGGGATGCATACACAGAAGTCAGGCTAGTAAAAAGGCAAAACCATATGGGCAGGTCACACAGCAACATCAACAATTAGTTGAACTGCAGGACACCAGAGCACTTCCAAGACCTGGCTCTCCTATCTGCAAGTCCATCTGCCCCTATTAGTCTTAATTTCTCTGCTGGTGATTCCACATGTGGTGTTATTTCTTAATATACCCAGGTTTTGAAACCCTCCAGAATATCATTCCTTTTTCTGAAGGGATGCATACACAGAAGTCAGGCTAGTAAAAAGGCAAAACCATATGGGCAGGTCACACAGCAACATCAACAATTAGTTGAACTGCAGGACACCAGAGCACTTCCAAGACCTGGCTCTCCTATCTGCAAGTCCATCTGCCCCTAATGCCTGTGGACAGTAGGATCCTTCTTGGAAGGTATCTAGACCATGTTTCCCACCCCGAACCTGTTGTGTGATGCTTCCTCCAGGACAGATGGGATGCACAGGGGAAGCTCAGACCCCCCAGAAAGCACCACGGCTGAAAAGCACTGCAGCTAAATGCACCTTGGCACAGCCTGTAAAATATGGATGCACAGCCCAAGGGCATCCCCCTCTGCTTCCTTCTGCCTCCTACCCCTCTTCCCTGCTGTGGACTTGCTCAAGAGCCACCCCCAGAGAGCAGGGAAGCAATGTGGAGCCGGGACAGTGTGTCAACAAGATAGCTACTGATAGCAGAGCAGACAGAGCTATTTCCAGAATGATTAATACTATTAGCACATGCTAAAGCTTAAGGCTAAACATAAGCTTTAGACGAATGGATTTTGATGTAAAAAGTGAATAAATGAGACAACTGACAGAACAATGAGTGGCGAACCAAGTAAAGATTCTTAGCATAGCCGATGCAAAGCACTGCCTGCTGGCCTGTTTTCATTGAAGCTGCTGGTAAAATTCCCACTGCCCTTCAGGCTGGAGAAATAGCCCTGCAATAGCATGTGGCACAGAGGTAACCCAACCAGCAGGCACCAAGGCTGCTCCCACAACTAATTAGCTGCATGGCATTTGAGCAGAGGCACTGCAATGGTAACACCCTGAGATCCAAGGCACCGATCCTCCCCCAGCCCAAACCACGCTCCACTGCTCCTGGAGCATGTTTGAAGATCTTTGTGCTGCCCTTTACTGTACATACCTTGAGTGCTTGCAAGAGTACCAGTGTGAAGGCTTGTCTGTCGCTGAATAAAAAGCACGTCTCAAAAGGGCCATCTGACTTATGCTATCTTCTCATAATCCCTGCTCCAGAGGTCTCAAATGCCATAATTGAAAACCTGCTGTTCATCTTCTGAAAGTCAGGTTTGACTTCTTGTAAGCAGCTCCCAGAAGGACAGTATTTTTCATAATCAGTTACAGGGGATATGTGTAGCATTTTTCTGTTTTTCTTCTTGTGACACTTTCCTCACAGGAGAGCAAGCAAATAAAATGTAGGCAGAGCTGTGAAATGTCCTCTTCCCCAATTCCTTTTTTTTAACCCCAATTATCAAGTCTACTTGTTTTCTTATGGCTATAGCATTGTATGGACTGCTCTTAATTTCCTTTTTGAAAATTTGTTTTTCTTACATAAGACATCTTGAGAATAGATGTCTTGAAGGGATTCACCAAAATCAGGTGGGTTTGTTACTTTAGATCTGTGTCTGCAAAGAAGTCACATGCTCAGGGTGTTTCTCTGGAGTAGCTAATTCAGCTGGGACCCAGCCACATGATCCCCCTTTCGAGTCTTGCCTTATGGCCTCTGAGGAATGTTGCATTGGCTGCGAGGGAATTACTAGGTCTTGGCAAGACATGTTAATATCTTCGCAAAGACTTGTTAGGGACCAAGACTTCAGCCTCCAACTATTTCCTCTGATAAAGCAGAGTATTCACAGCAGTTCATTAGTCTTGAACCACCAGTTTGAGAGAAATGAAAGTTCCCCAGAAAGCAGAGGGACTCTGTAAGTCAAGCTAGCTGGCGTTCCCTGCCTGTGTCTGCTAGCAGGCTTTGAAACAGAAGCACAGCATTGGATCCAGTTAGAGAAATCAGTGGCTCAGGACACTTTAGTGAAGGGTTGGGAAAATGAATACCCAGGCAGAAGAAAAGTTATGAATTATGGCCATACCTGCTGCAATGGGATTGGAAAGACCATCCATGAGGACATTGGAAAACTTGGACTGTCATACGTGGGCATGCAAATTTGATGTTTTCTCCTGAAGATCTGCCCATGTTTGTACACCAAGTTTGTAGCAGCAACAGAATTACAGTCTTATTTTATTACAGCAGTTGTTTTGGGTTTTTTTTAACACTCAGTGCTATCTTTCCATTAGCATCCAACATTACACTGATAATCATTGAAAGCATCAGAGCGTGAGTATCTTATCTGCAGCTGGATCTCTCTGCTAGGAAGCTCATTACACAGCATGGAAAGAATTTTTGTTATCTCATTTTGAATCATTGATAACAATATCACAAGTGAAGGGACTGTATTGTTCATCCATGAGATGGGGAGGAACCACTCCCCCAGTCCCAGCACATTGCTGTCCCAAGCCCCC
The DNA here is from genome assembly GCF_000691975.1 of Corvus brachyrhynchos. Taxonomy (NCBI): domain Eukaryota; kingdom Metazoa; phylum Chordata; class Aves; order Passeriformes; family Corvidae; genus Corvus; species Corvus brachyrhynchos. The sequence continues at coordinate 905,128 of NW_008238346.1, forward strand.
GCTTGCAAGGCAGAGAAGCAACATCTGAGTTACACATTTTTGCAAACCAAGAGCAGTTTTCCCAAAGCGCGGGGGGAACAACACTGGTGCAAGGGACAGAAGGTGTATCACAAAACAGGTCCCTCCACACCAGCTTCCCAAAGCATTTGTATCATTGAGCTGAGCTTCAGAGCACAGCACAGAGAACACTAAAGGAACCTGAGAGCTGGCCCCTAGCAGCAGCCAGCCCCAGCAGCTGGAGTGCTCGATCCAAGCAAGGGTATCTATCAGTCAGATGCTCAGAAAATCCCAGCTGACTCACGGCCCCATTTCTTGGCTGTGTGCTGGCCTCTTTACACCTCTGGTGTTGGAAAAGGAAGTGAAACAGCCAGTTCTCGTGTATACGTTCAACAGCTTTGAAGCCCCCAGTTGTAGAAAAACGCAGCAGAGCTGCGAGGTCTGGAGCTGGTTTCCTATCTGAAAGCCAGGCAGGATGCTGGATCTGTAGCTGCAGTTTGGCTTGACAGAGGGCCAACTCCAACACCGCTGTTCTCATCTGCTTTAGTGTCAGCTGAACATTTGTGTGCCATTTTCCCATCCAGCATCATACAAGCCTAAACCTAAGACTAAAGTTCCCCTAGCTTTCTATAGAGTGGTGCCATGAATTGCAGCCTTATTCAGTGCCATTTGCCATCACCCAACTGACACTGGGATCCAAATCAGGGCCCCAGTTCAGCAGCTACTCAATGACTTGTCCCATTCCAGCCTCCCTTGGCTTGTGCATGTCCCTAGTTAGACACATGTTTAAATAACTCACTACAGCCATGCTTAGGCCCTGAGAAAAAAGCAGCAGAAGGGCAGAGAACCAGCTCGATCAACCACTCACAATGAGATGTGTTCAAGCCAACTAATGGGTAATCCTCTGTCTATGTACCACAAATACACAAGATAACTCACTGTCCTGCTTGGCAGAAGAGTGTTATTGCCTCTTGGGAAACAAGCATTCCTGGTCAAAGATTATCCTTGTAGAATAAATAATCAAACCAAACTAATGCATGTGTATGTGTATATAAATATATATATATAGTTCACATGGATTCATATGACATGTTGTATATGCTTATGTCAGTCCATCTGATGGGGTAGAAACCGATGGGGAAGTTGTAACTACATGGAAAGAATGGGAATTTTCTGGTGAGCCTCAGCATGGCAGAGATTGTTCTCAGAGGTCGTAAAAGACTTCTGCAGCCTGCTAATTATACACTAGCCAAATCTTATTACAAACAAGTAATAAGTATAGGCACGTTTGTTGGTTTTGCTAATGACATTAATGTCCTTTTTGATGATTTGCAGAGCTCCAGGAGGCCAGAGGCTCAATTTGTACTGATGTGTCTCTCACTCTGGTGAAGTCTAGGAAAGTCTGGATGTTTGATACCTTTTCACCATCTATCTTTACATAATCCAAGGTCTGTTTTCTTCACAGTAGTTTGAGCTGCTTCTTCTGCTGTATAACACACGCATTTGGAACTCTACTTAGATAGTGGATCTGTGTATTATTTTCTGGTATGTAAGTGAGGTACGTAGAATTACACATTATTCTTCTTAAAGGGAATTTGTGCTTTTACTCCTCCACAATTTCCTTATCTCCCTCAGCAAAATGGCTGTGACACTGAAGTCGGCTGTGTAGATTCATTTATCTTTCCCCTGTGGAGTCCCAGAGAGTTCAGATATCCCAGTTAAAACCACAGACTTTGCAATTTGGGTAAGTCATGACAGGGTAAGAGACAGACTTGGAGCTGGTTAGTACACATTCTGAAGAATTACCAGGATTTGCTGGGCAAAGAGAAGCAAAGGTTTTCCTCTTCTCTTGTCTCTGTCCACATACCTCTGTGACTGATTTGTTTTGAGTTTCCAGTGTCTGTTTGCACAGACCTGATCATGGGTCCCACTGCCCTTCTCCACTTCCTGTCTGAGAACAAATGGAGACAGTCAGCAGCAGCAATCTCACATCCTTTCGTATGAAAACCACGGAACACAATTTGTCCCGCCAGGGAGATCAGTGCTTTAAGTATGTGAGTAATCCACTGACTTCATAGGAGTATCTCTGGATGGTTTTTTCAGCCTGTTCTCGATGGCTGCAGTGACAGAAGGATGCTGTCCTGAGCACACTCTTGCATGCTGCAGGCGGGTGCCAGGAGCTCTCTGTAGGCACTGCTGGCCCGTGCTGCAATTTGGGGGGCCCTGCTGTGCTGGGGCAGCGAGCTCCTGCCCCGGCTTTCAATCCAGCCGTTCCTAGCATTACGCATCCCTGGGAATACACTCAGAAACTACAGATGAGGTCATTCCCAAGAGTCTGCTTAGGTATTTGGGGCCCTTGACACTGAGAGGAGCTAAAATCTTATACTCTATGAATGGTTTTTAAAGGGAAAGTGGAACTCTTTTTATAGTACATTAGCTGTTTGCTAATCTCAAATTGGTAAATTATTAACTCCTCTACAATTTGTTTATCCTTATTGTTAGGTACTGCACTAATACACATTCTTCTATTTTACTTGCCTCCTAAGAAGCTTTGGGAGTGACAGTTACTTACCAAAATCCAAAAGAAGACATTATTCATGAATTAATATTTTTTATGCATATTAACAAATCTGAGGCTGATTTCATGGTCGTGCTGTCCTTTCAAACGATCCATAAAATGTGAAAAGCAACAGTTGACCCAAACGGCTCTGAATTTGATTTGATGCTCTGAATTCCAAAGCATTTGTCTAGGAAATTACTTCACATGCTCCTCTGTGGGCTCTGAGATAGAACAACAAGCACAGCACGCAAAGATACTCCACCACTGAGGACAGGGGGTGGCTCTAGCTTCGTCCTATGTTAAATTCATCTTGGGGTAATGGAGAAGAAAGTGGAACTCCAGGATAGTTACAGAAATCCTTTTTCAGACTTACTGAATCAACATTCACATCCACCAGCCCATGACCTTAGACTCCCATACTTCCACACTCCTCTCCCCAAGGCAGCTGCACAGGGCTTCCCAGCTGGTGTGTGTCTGGTGACAGCACACCCATGTCAGAGATGGCACTTTAGGTTCAAGTCACCGTTAATGTGCTGACAAAGAATCCCTACCTTGTTGTTCAACCAACATAAACCTTTTCCCTGAGTGTAGATGGTGCTGAGCCAATAAACGTGGGTTTCTTGATGCAAAAGGACGTGCTGTGCTCCAAATGCATCATCAGAATCACAGCTTAGTGATTCTTTTTAAAAATGTGCGCTGAACATGAGCTTTTCCTTCCAAAAATAACTTTTATTTTGTTCATATTAGAAGAGCAGGATGTTCTTTCCTGTCCTGAAGGGATAAGGAGGAAATGAGAACTATGGGGTTCTTATATGGTATGAGCTACTATTCTTCTGGACTAGTGCTGTGAATCTTGATTTTTTTTCCCCAGGCTTAGCATTTTATTCCCCATGGACCTCATTTTGCATTCATTCATGCTGATGTTACTCCAGTGAAGCTCTCTTTGATATCAAAGGAATTCCTCCATGTTTATAACCTCTCTCATCCTAAGGCAATAGGCATTAGAAGGGAGGCAACCTACTGAAGACAGTGCATGTTAAATGTCTCAACTCCCTTTTCAAATGAGATAAAGTCAGTTGAGAGACATGAGTGGGGGCAGAAAGCATCCTTTCCTGTACTCTGTGTTCAAGGAAAGAGACAGCAGTTTGGAGGAAATGTGAACGTAATGGACTGTACATTTGTATCCCATTGTACTGAGGTCTGACAGGAAACACTTGGGGTTTGATTCAGGAAAAAGTAAATCGTATCCCGTTATAATACTCTCATAACCCCGGTTATCCTGCAGTATTTGACTGTCTTTAATGTATATATTCTCACAGCTCTCTCCAGAAGACCAGAAGGAAATCTGGCCACTGGGGAGCGGGGGAGGCATGGGAAGAGATTTTACAGCATTTTCCATCCAATGGCCCTCCTGAGTGACAGCAAAAGGCCAGCAGCTCTTCACTTTCAAACCAAAGGGACTCCTGAGCAGCTGCCATTATCGACTGCCACCATAAGCAGTTCCTTACATGAGGAAAGCTGCAAATACCAAACTTTGGATAATTTCTGAGCAGCCTCTGCCAAGGCTGTGAAAGTTTTTCATTGCCATTGACCTTAGCTGTAATGTGTAGATGGTTGCAGTGAGTTCCCACCACATGTGCAGGGCCAGGGACTCCTCAGCAGGCACTGGAGAATCCCTTGGTTAGAGGTTCACCCTGCAGCAACATGGAAGAGCTTCCAGCTCTGAGCATTTAGCAACTTCCCTCCTCATGCACCCGCTGAAGCTGATGAGTTGTGTGGGACCTGCGCTGGTCCCCAGAAATGCCTTTAATCACTCCCAAGGGAGCCTGCCTCCCAGAGTGACCAGGGTCAGGGAGTTGTTACAGTCCTTTGTCTGTGGGGAACATGCAGCACCACCAGCGTTTGGCATTTTGCTGTACAGCTCACGAAGCTGCAAAGATTACAAAAGAAACCAACCCCCCCCCCCCATGTGACCCAGAAGAGACAGATTGAGGACATAATGCCCTTGAAGGAAAAGGGAGGCACCCAGGAAACCTTGTGGTACGTATATTTTTTTTAACTAGAGCTAAAGTAATTTGGCATGTGTGTCCCCTGAGCTGCTTCCTAAACCACAGCTGAATGAAGAATTATCTAGCTCTTAGCTGAAGTGACTTCTCAAAAAAACCCCAAACATGTAGGTCATTAAAGTGCTAATAAAAAAAACTTGATGAATCTCTGAGCAGTGTTCCGATTATCTCTCTGTGGGGAATGAAGAACTCATTAACATGAGCTCCATGCCACTCCCTCCTCCTTTCTCTGAGTTTGGCATAAAGCAAGGAAACAAATGTTTGTGGTTTGGCCAAGTTTCTAATGAGCAGCTCAACTAGGTCCACTGATTAGACACGTGGCTTCTATCGAGGGTGAAAAGGCTGCAGTACCATGTAAAGTGGCAAAGAGTGGCAAAGAATTTCTGCCACATTGGGTCCCTGAAAAGGAAACACTTTACCTCTTGTGTGTATTTTTTTCCCATGTATTTAGCCAGAAATGTACACACAGAGGGTTTCCTTGACATGGCAGACAGAGAGAAACACTGTGAGGTCCCGAGAGAGTAACAAAGCCGGGTGTATGTCTGAGGACCCACTCTCCAAAAACTGTTGTTGCAGCTTACTATGGGTTTGGTTTCACTTGTTAAGTGGGGGTTCTTAATGCTAAGCTACAGTCCAACCCCAAAAGAACAGTCCTGCCTATCATCTCTCCTCCCTGCTCTAGGTGTTACCTGTCCCACTCCACAAAAGGATGTCTGCACAGCAGCCCCCAGGTACCACAGGAGCCCACAGGAAGCACAAGCAGAGGTCTCCATTTGCTGCATCACCTGCAGGAGCTGCAGCACAGCGATCTGCCTAACTAGAACTGGCCCAGGCCACTGACTCTCCAGGAGCACCTGGCAGTTGTTTCGAAGGAGGGAACAAAAGCTCCAGAACTAATGGGAGAAGTCCCTTCCATGCAGGAAAGTTTCTTCTTGATCCTGCTTGTAACCCATTTATAGCCTGAATCATGAGTACTTGTCAGCTTCATAATCCTTTCAAGCCTAAACTAAAACTCATCTACATGCCCAGGAGAAGAAAACTCACCCTACAATAAACAGGAAAAGCATCTGCTGGGATAAGCAACTGTTGCCTCTGAAATTCAAATATAAGGGTGTGTGATCAATGTCACACAGCACCTTAGCACTCAAATCAACCTCCTGAGACATCAAGTCTGTCCCCTGCTGCTGCAGACAATGCATTGTATAATGACTTTAATAAACTACAACTAAAAAGCAGTGAAATTTTTCCGTTCCAAATACCCTCCTTGGAAAAGGCAGTATTTGATTGCTCTAATGGTTAACAACTCTCTTCTGGTTTCCAGCTGAAATCTGTGTGTGGCCAGTTCCTATTCAATCACTCATGTGCCAGCACCCTCTCTAGCTAAGCAGTTGTCTGGGCCAGAGCTCAGAGTTCAAGGCAAGTCCCAATCCACCAACCTCATTCCAGTATCACCCTGACTTCCAAAACCACACCTAGTTTGAGATTTCTTGGTCTTTTCCGGTTCAAAGTTTATTAAAACATGATACAGCTGCCATTTTTTTCCAAAAGGAAATAAAAAAGAGGGGATGAACATGGATGGAACAGCCCTACTAATTGCATGAGTGTTAAACTGAATAAATATGCAAATTGGAGAAAGCCAATTGCTTCAACCTTCATAGCACACTCCACATGTAGTTACATATTCTTGCTGTGCCCAGGGTAAGTTTAATTTCCAACAACCACCAGATAGTTAAAAGTCCTATGTTAAATAACAGATGCTGTACCACCTCATCCCCTTATTAGTGGCCATTACCTGCAGGTTCCCATGGCGCTGGTCTGGTCTGGTAGAGCCATCTCAGTGCTGTGTATACATTTGCAAAGTTAAAGCATGTTCTGCATCCTCTCCCTATTCAAATCAAATATGCCGTGGCTGGCCAGTTTGGTGCCTCAGGCACTTTTTTCTCCAAGGACCTCTCCAGCTCCCAAGAGCCCTTGTTCACCTTTCTGTGATGGACTTGTAGCTCCTACACTGATGTGGTGGCAGCAGCCAGCCGGGCTGGCGCCTCTCTGGTGGCTCCATCAGAAAGGGGTCCTGGCACGCAGTGTTTTCATCCTACCCTTGCTCCAGCCCTGCTGCTTTCCCCATGCCCACAGTCCTCAAGGGGCTCTTTAAAAGCAAGCAGTACCCAGAATTAAAAGGTTTTGTCCCTGAACCTACACGGAGTTAGCTAATGTGTGTAAGCACCTGTAAGCAGCAGTGCTGATTTCAAAGGGACTTTCTAAGCCTTTCAAACATATTTTAAGAAGTTTCTACTTGATCCTGCTTGTAATTCACTCCTAGCCTAGATCATGAGGACTTGTTGGACTTGAGGACTTCTGCGTCTTAGAAATAATTAAAAATATAATTAAAATAGAATTAAAATACAGAGGGGGTTTTTCCACAAAAAGGAGAACTATCACCCAGTGCTTCTGTGACTTCAAACGTCTGGTGAGAGCCGCTCAGATGTAACCAAACCAGCTCTGAAACTGACAAACCAAGTAACTTTGGGTGGGGAACCAAGACAGGGATGATTTCAGCAGCAAAGCGGAACAACTACAGAAAGCCAAGAAAACAAAAAACAGGGAGGAAAAAAAAAAAAAAGGAGAGAAAGAAAGGACAGTGTTTGCCAAGACGACTTTAGCATTTTGTGCAGCTTTTTATAGCCAGGGCTGCTCTCGGCAAAAGAGCTTTCTCCTGAGCAGCACGAGCCATCCGGAGAAGCCGTCTACCGCCTTTCAGCCCCAACCACTGCTTAAATTTCTCAAAAATTCACTTCCAGCCCAGGGTTTTGTTGTTGTTGTTTGTTTGGGGGGCGTGGGTTCTTTATTCGTTTTCCCCGCATACAGCTCCCTGTATCCCCCCGCCGCCTCAGCTGTGCGCTGGCCATCGAGGAGTCCCTC
>NW_008238346.1:913204-938977 GCF_000691975.1 Corvus brachyrhynchos
TTGCCCGCGGGTCTACGCCAGCTCTCCGCCGGGGGAGATGCTGCAGTGCTGTCGTTCTGCCTCGGCGCTGGGCTGAGGAGGACGGGGCTTTAAATAATGCGCCTCCGCTCCGAAACTCCGCTAATCAAATAAAACCTTGGGAGTAATTGTTGTAACTACGGTCTGTTCTTGCTCCACCGCAAGGTTCCGGACTCCTTATGCGTCTCGGAAAACTTCTTAAAATTTACGTTATTTGGGGGTTTCGTAGTCGAGCGCAGCTCCACCTTCGCCGTGAATCCCGGTGCGGAGAGCCCGGGAATGCGCTTCCCGGTGCGGGCTCACGCATTCTGGTCACGGCGGCGCGGACCCACCGGCGTGACCAGCATCAGCCCAGCTGCTGCGGGCTCGCCGTGGCCACACAGCCCCCTGCTCTGTTCGCAGTCTGGAATTATCTCCATTCTGTGCTTGTCTTAGCGAGGAGGAAATTCAAGAGTGCTGCCTTGAACTTTAGGCTCCAGGAATGAGGATTTACGAGGGGCCTTTTGGGAGTTTGTTCCTCGGTGTTGGTCAGTTTTCATCTCGCATTAAAAAGCTTATTTAGGAATTCTGAGCGGAGTTATCAGTCAGTGTTCGCTGCAGACTTCAGGGCAGGCAGGGTCTGCATGGCTGAGTGATGTGATTTTGTCAGGGAAGCTTTGGACTGGCTCTATAAGGAGGGTAGAGCATGCCTCAAAAGCAACAACCCGGTTGTGGAGGTGGGTTGCCTCTGTCTTCTCAACATCATTATGTTACAGGCAGGTTGAGCCTGAATCTGCTGGTTTTCATTCACATGTCCTGGACTCGTGTCTGGAGGGATGTGATATGAAGTGGAGGAAAAATGTGTAGGTTTGTGTCTCATCTACATGGTGCCACTATGTGGAGGAGTTAAGTTTAAAAATACAAATAGATAGAATCAATGGCAGTGAATATCTGGGCAAAAAACAAATGGCCAAGGGTTATAAAAGCATGAATGTATGGAATTGCTGAATTGTGTGGGAGAAGTTTCTGCTTAAATGAGCTTTGGTACCAGAGGAATGAAGCTGACAAATGTAACCTCAGCCTTTCAAAGAGTTTTGGTGTGCCTGGGGCAGCTTCAGGCTGTCTCACTTACCTTCTGGTCCAGTTGCTGATGACTGGAGTAAAGCACAGGTGTGGCAGATGTATGGCTGTGTGTGATCTGCTAGGAAGGGATGGTGGTGGCTTTTGGGGGGAGCAGTGCAAGATGGGGCAGGTTCTGCACGTGTCTGCTCTGGCAGCAGTTCTGCTGTGAAAGACTCCCTTTTGCCTCCCTGCCAGGGTTTGCCTTGGACCAGGGAGTTCTCAGGACTGCCTACCCGGTCACTTAAGTGGCCTTGCTGGCTGGAAATTTTGTGTGAACAAATTGTACAAACCTCCTTGGTGGCATCCAGTACTTGCAGGGAAAGAAAGTGTCAACCCAGGGAACGGCATGAGCTCTTTGGCTGTTATCAGACAAGCTCCTCAATGCTGCTTTGAGTAAGAAGTGCATGTATTTCTCAATGAAACAAAATGATAATTGTGTGACTAATAGAGTATACCAGTTTTAACTTTAGATGTTGTCGTGTTAACGCTTCTAGTGTTACTCTCATTGTTTTCCAGAAGATATTATTACTTGAGTTTAATTTTTGCTGGAAGAATGTGAAGTCTCAGGCAGGAAGGGGTGGGCTGCTTAGGGGCTGAGTGTTTAATGATAGAGGTTAGTGCACGGTGATGATGATGATTAAGCACATCCTTAATTCCTGACCAATAGATGGAGTGCTGCTATGCTTTAGGATATCTGGGGATTTAATGGTCTCTTGGTTAAATCAGTCATTATCCTTGACTCTTGCCTGAGGATTGAGGCAGCTGACATCATTTAAGGGAAAGGTGGTTTTAGGGGGGTGCTTTCAGGCTGTCATGTACACCACGATCATGTAACCCAAAGAGGAGGTCCAGGTGAAGCCTCTCATGCCCCAGGCTTTGCATTGCTGGTAGGGTGGTTGGACTGGAGCGATTTGGGGGAATGGGGCAGTTCCACTGCCTCGGCCAGCAAGGTGCACTGCAGCCCTTGTGTCGACCCTTTGCTGGTTATGAAATGAGCTGTTGGACAGGGCTGGCTGAACCGAGCTGGGCTCAGTGTAACTGTGCTGGAACAGTCCCTGTTGCATGTGATGTTAGAGGTGACATTGCACGCCTGCTTTTGTTCAGCTCCACTTGTTACAGGCCAAATGACCTGGCATAAGGCTCTTACTTGCTGTGAAAATCGTGAGAAATTAACATGTAAGAGATGAGAAGTGAAAACTTTTAAGAAAGGCCAGCATTAGTTTGTTTCCTTTTGTAAGGGGAATGTTTTATGGATCAAGAACTGAACTGAAAGAAGGCAAAAGGCCGCTAGTTTTTCCCTTGTTAAAATTGTTGCCAGTTAAAAGTGCAGCGCTGTCCTTGCTGTGCTTTGGTTGGTGCTGGAATGATAATGCTTTAAAAAAACAAATGTAATTTAGGAGAATAACTTGTTTCACTTTGAGATGGTGCATTAAATTGCCTTTGCTAGCTTTTTTAAAACTGGATATGAATTCTTTAAAAAATGTCCTGTAACTTTAGCAGCCATAGTAACCTCTGGCTGTTATTTCCCTTGTAAATCAATTTTGCATTTTCATAGTGCTGCTGTTTCAAAAACTGAGTCAGTCATTGTTTTGGTATTGACTTAGAAGAATGCAATCTATATTATTCCCATTACATCACAGGCTTTTCTTCAAGCTATGTTTTGAAATGCCTGTTGCCATATGAGAGGTGGTGGTAGATGGTGGTGTGGCTTCTGGTAGGATTCTTGGTGGGTAGTTGTCTTTTGTGTAGTGTTTTTTGGCAGATGAAGATGAATAAAAGCTACTTGACCCTTAGGGAACAAGCAGTAACTTACTCATTGTGTGTTAATATTAGCTCTGTTTGCCCACAGAGTCTACTCTGCTTCTATACTAACTCTGAATCACTTGACATGGGGGAAAACACTTTTGTTTCTTTTCTGTATTCAAGATAACATGTGTCATTGTACATCATCACAAATGGGGTTTTGAGGAATTTCATTTAAAGATATCCTAGCAAGTACATGGCTTTTTTGCAGCTAATTTGTGATCCAGTTTATTAGTTAAGAGAAACAAATTTTAATTAATTGGTTAGATAAGAAAGTATGTTCAGTTATGGCATGCTCTTAATCTAGGCTGGTGGCAGAGGGATGGCAGTTCAAAACTATAGACTAAATTGGAAAATGTTGTCTACTAAAAAGTTGTTATTTTCTACAGATTCTTTGGAAAGTTGGATAGTGGAAGAAGGCTTGAGAGCATCAGACCTCAGTGGGAGGGTGGCAGCTCCCAGTGTTTTATTCCCTTCTGGATCTTTACAGTCTGGTGAATGTAATGTAGGTATCTATTTATTTAGGACTTGGGAGCATCTTAAACACAGTTTGTGTCTTATGGTAGTAATGTCAATTCTGCTTGACAAGGATGCAATCAGGTGTTCCAAAGTGCTAATTAGGGAAATATTCTAATAGCCTCATTCATTGTTCTCATCTCTTAAACTGTTGTGGTCTTTGCTAGGAAGAAACTCTTTTCTTGAATTGTATTGTCTAACGTGTTAAAATCCAAGTGACATCAAAGCAGGAGGCAGTTTTCATGTGAGTCAGCAGGCTGAGGTGAAGATCCCTAAATCACAGGCTGTTGTGGGAGCTCGGGCTTGCTTTGTAGCATTTCACGTTGTGTTTTCTTGACCCACAGGAGCTAACAGCTGGTAAATCCCTTTTCCCTTGTGCAGTTGGAATCTCCTGAAGGTACTTCTCCAGCTGAAGTACGTGGCAGTCCTGCATAGCACAGAGTTGACAGTAGTTTGCTGCTGTTCCCGTTGTTGCTGCGGTGCTCTGAACGAGTACCTGGCGTTACTGGCAGCGCTTCAGCCGAGAGCTGAACTGTGCTGTGCTGGCCACACTAAGAGGATTCACTGAATTGCTTTGAAAATCTCTGCTTGTTGTCTTCATCTCTACCTGTAATAACTGATCTCAAGCTTTTTCTTTAAATAATGCATATTTATAAGTGTTATATGGGGGTTTCATTGTTTTTATTTTGTTTGACTTTTTTTTTCTTGTAGAAAACAAGTGTCACTCTGCATATCATCCATTGCTCATATACTAAAAACAACATGGTTTAAAGGCCAGGTGGACCTGCATATTCTGTTTGCAAATGCACAGTAAATGTCAGTCCTGGAAGGAGGGTGCTTACCACCCAACCTGTACGTGTCCTTCTGATGGTAAATAGAGTGCAAAATAGGAAAGCTTACTTGATGGGTAAAGCTTGCTTAACTGTTCAATGCAGTCAAAACAAGGAAGGAAAAACATAATTTGAAATACATGTTATATCCCCCCCTACAAATGTAGACTGGCTTATTTTTCTTTTTTTTTTTTTTTTTTTTTTTTTTGACAGCTCTAGAAGTCTTGGCAGAATGCTGTGGGAGCAGTTTGGTACTGAAGTTGTCTGCGTGATTCAAATAAATAGTTTCTAGAGCAATGTAAATTATAAATTGGCTGGGTTCAGAGAGATTGCTGGTATTAATGTAAGTCATTTCATATAATCCAGTATCCCAGTATTTCCTTAACAACCCATGTGACGTTTTAGTCTTTATGGATGTATATACAAAAAACCTCTCTATTTATAAAGAGCATCACTAAGGCCACAAAGTCAAGTATTTGAAAGCTGGGTAGTGCTTTCCAAAGAAAATATCCTCAATTTAAAAATTAAATTACAGCATTGGAAAGTACACTTAGGAGCCCTGATGTCAGAAAGAGAGAAGTGTTTTGGCTCAGATGCTTCAGATCTAGCAGACACTTAGCAGAGGCTAGAGCCTAGTGTATGAAAAATTAGGTGAAATTGAAAATGGGATTTTGGGACGGAAACAGTGGACAATACTAGGCAGTGCATCCAGCTCTGTCTAGAATTGAATACAATGACTTGAAGGTATTGACCTCGCAAGTACCTTGGTGTTTTCCTGACTCAGATACACAACCATTTTTAGGAGTGTTAATGAATTGTATAACAATTTCTCCAGGCTCCTGGTCAATGCTAAAACAGGAGTAAAATATAATTTAAGCAAGTTGCATTTCAATATTATTTAAATTATTGCTACACCCCAGGCAACATACCACATTTGCTGTGTATCCTAAACCACCAAAACCTAACCTAAAATTTTGTTCTTGGAACATACAAACTGCATTTGGAGATGTACCCTGTGGAGGGTCAGATCAAGTGTTCTTATATGATTGTTTTCAGCTGTATTTACCACAATTTCTGTAAAAGTGCTGAGATTTAGGGTGTAAGAACTTGTGTATAAAAATAATACCTGGCATTCCTATGCTACATCAGCCTATGCAACATTAGCCCTCCTGATAGAGCATTACTGCAATAATAAATGCATATCTAGTTCAATAGATATTTCTGTTATCATGTTTAAATTGTGATAGTGCCCACAACAAGCCCATCATCCTGTTTCAGATCTTGATTGCAGGTGAAGCTTTGCACTAAATACCTGGTTAAGGGATAATTGTCTTCATAGTGTTGTTCACAGTTAATCGGGACAGTTTCTGGCTTTCAGTTGCAGCTGGCTTTAAATGCCTAAATATGTCTGAAAATATAGGCAAAGGCAAAGCTCTTTTGGTAACTCAAATGTTTTTGGACCCAGCCATCAGGGCAGAAAGCAAAGCTGTTCATGGTCTTTAATTCACTTACTAAATAGAAGCCGTTCCCCCTTAGGGCAAACTGTATTTTCAGGCCGAAGTCTGTGTAATTTTCTTATTCCTAAAGTTACTGAGGTTGTAAAAGAATTTGTGGGTATGTGTTAATTTTTTTCCTTTTTATTTTTTTTTCCCCATTCCCATTGATGGGCATAATACTGAATACAGATGAGATTTCTTACTGATGTGCTGACTGGAATGGGTTGGCTATGCCAAGCTATTTGTCTTTGACACGTAGCTGACTTGGCATTCAAAGGACACGTGCATGTTATGTGTTAAATGGCTTAAGGACTGGAGTGACACAGTTGGAGAGCTTCGCAGATACCTCTGTGTGTGCATGATTTGGAACAAAAAACTCCATCTTCAAAGACAAACTGTCCAAAGTAGATCTCTCAGTCAAATTTTTATAAATATTGTTACTGCAAAGATTTCATCCTGGGCATTTGAAGAAGACAAAAAAGGACTTTTGATGCATGTTTTAGTAATGGCTGGTACAATGTTTTGTAAAGCCAAGTGTGTCTGTAACCAGCAAAGGCCTCTTTAGGTGTGTGTTTTGTTCCTTATCAACCTGATCAAAATCATGGGTCTGGTGTGGAGCAGAAAACAAAAATGCAGAAGAGCTTGCAAATACATTGAAATTTATGGTGTTTCAAAATAAATAAATAAACCCAATACAAAAGTAGAAACCAAACCAAGTGGTCTGGCAGTCAGGATCCCCCACTCCTTTTTTTACTCTGTTTCAAACTTTGTTTAAATACTTTTGCAGCATGCAGAGAGATTGAATACATCTGTGTAGTGCTAGCATGAGAGAGTCTGTGCTCAAAAACAGGTTAGTTCAAAAAAAAAAAAATCTTGAAATGAATCCAGGTATCTTCCTAGTTAAAACATATCAAATGACATAAAGCATGTGAACTCAAGACAACTCAGTTTAACTGTATAAGACATTTAAGCTGTAAAGCATCAGGAGGTTTTTTTAATAGGTGCCTGGATAATTTGCCCTTAGGTGGCAGAGGGGCAGATTGGGTAGGTTCCCTTTTTACATTAGATGTTTTCCTGTGAGCCAACAACTTGGGGAAAAACTGAAATACTGCTTCCTCTTTAAAAGGTTGTTGCATATACATTATGCTCTTTGTGTGTGTTTGCTTAAACTTAGATGTTTTGAAAGAGCAGTGCCCTTCGTTTTAACATGTCCTAAGACAGCTCCTGGTTAAGGGCTGGATTTCAAAGGCTGCTTAGTTCTTCTCAGGCACCACACCATTCAAAATGGAAGTTTTTGCTGTCTGGTCAGGAGACAGTGTTCTTTTTTCTTGCCATTCCTAACATGAGTGTTTTATTGCATGTCAGTGCTTCTAATCAAATTAAGTGGCACTTAATGTATTGCGTAGTGGGATCCTGTGTCCTTCGAAGTATCTTAAGTCTGAAAGTCTCCAATTACCTTAATCAAGGCACTGTCTCTCCAACAATGGACCCAAAGTGGTTGATGGAGACTTTAAGTGTGGTGGGATTTCTTCTGTACCAGAGAGGTGTTGTCCAGCAAGGGTGATCAACATTTCAGTCCAGTGCTTTGGGAAATCTGTGCTTAGATGTGGAGATCTCCATCTGGGGAGAGATTTGGCAAACATGTGGAACAGCCCTCGGAGTGAAAGGGAGGGAGAGCTTTGAATGGAGACAGGGGTAGGAGCGTTCTGCTCCGCAGGCAGGGCCACCAGGAGCCCAGGCTCGTCCAGTGGTTCCAATGCCAGCATCTTTGTCTGTCTTGTCTTTTCCTAGAGCTGGAAGAATAGACAGCCTAGCCCATACATATCAGTAGAGCAATGTGTGTATGGGCAACTCTTTCCAAGAACCTCCAGTGCTATATGGCACTTGTTGCCAAGTTTGGGTCTGTGAACTGTTTCACAGGAACCCACGAGACAGACCAAAGTACAGTAGTCTTATTGTCCCAATACTTGTCTTAGGAGATTCTGCCTCCCCCCTGGAAAAATTATTAGATTCATTATTGAAAAGGGCTGAAATTCTCCCCTTTAGGGGAAAAATATAAAAAAAATTTAAAAACCCGAACCCAGATGCATCGCTTCCTTTCCTATTAATATTGGCTAATATATTGCATAGAACTAATGTACATGCAATGTTGACTAAAAAGAATTGGCTAATGGTGAGAGTAAGAATAAAAATGTATTTATAGCCTGGGTTAGCCTTTAACAAGAAAAAATAGCTTGAGGTATACCATGTACCACTAGTGTCTGGCTACTATCAAACATGCTTCAAATATATAGTAACAGGTATTGTGTGCAGTAAATTTATCTTTGTAGTAGAAACCTGATGTTGTTGCTATTCCCAGGGGCTAAGTTGAATTACATTATTACTGAGGCTGAGCTAACAGAGCTTTGCTTATAGTATACATACAGACAAGGCGGCTCTTCACAGAGAGGTGACCTCTGCTGTATTTTGGTTTCACATTTCACAGGGACCCATTTCAAAGTTTTTAGCTTCAGTCCACACCCTGCTGGTAGCTAGCTATAAAACCCTCTTTGAAGTAAGTAAAAAAAAAAAAAAAGTCTGTTCTTTATTACTTTAATAAAGTTAGATAAAGGTCATTTGTTTACTCCTATTGTGGTGTGCACTGCTGCCACTGTTCCTTGCCAGTATAAGTGATAGTTGAAAGATGGAATTAAAGCTACAAAATTACTGGTTGCAGTGTGCAAATGCAGAGTGTAAGTAATTATCTTTTTTATGGCTTTTCTGTTTATTAGTTAACTTGGAGAATGTGCACTAGCATATATTTGTTCTGGGGAAGCTATTATGGTTGACATGGCATAATGTAGTGTACTCCCTCCAAGCTTATTCCACCCTCTCTCTATACTTTTCCTTGTGTTCCTCTCTCTCTCTCTCTCTCTCCAAAACCAATTTAAAGAACCAAATTAAAGCCCTGTAATCCTATTTAAGAGCCCTGTCCAATAAGAAGTCTGCATGTCACTGTTCCAATAAATATAATCACCTCTTTAATACAGTGACTCTTCTCTAGGACTGATTTCCATCCGATTGAAATATTCGGGTTGTACATTACAACCAAGCCAAAGGGGATATCCTGCTCTTCCCTCCTGGTGCTATGGTCCTGCCTCCTTGTCTCTTGTGTAAACCCTGCTGATGGCTGAACTTGTGCAATTCACTGTGAATTGCGGCAGAAAAGCTCCTCTCTCCCCCTTGACTGCATGAACTCTCTTTAATAGGTTGAATTAACTCAAGAGAGGGTTGGGTGAGCACTAGGGTGTGTAGGAGGTGTTGAAGGCAGTGGTGAGAAAAATGGAAAAGGGGGGAATAAGGAGATGGGGCAGTGTCAGTACTGGGCTCCGGGTAAACTCCTGCCCCTTAATCCTTGGGTGGTGCTGGCTCTGCAGCCGGGCACTGCTGCAGTACTGGGAGGGAGTGAAAACTGGACATGGAAGGTGTTGGTAAGCTGAGTCTTCTGCAAGAGGACTGATTGGTAGGAGAGTAAGAATGAACAAACCATTTCTCTAGGCTTTAAAATACAATGTAGCACCCCCCAGATTGAGATGTTCCCATTTACCCTCCCAGTGCTCTCAAAATCTGAGGGGCAGCAGTCATGTTTAAAGGGAGATTCTGGGATAAATGCAATGTTTTGGAAAACCTACATAGATTTCAAAAATACTTTAATTAAAATAATCTCACCGTGCTAGGCTGAGTGGCTCCCATATCCCAGCTCTGTGTGGCTCCCAATGGGTGACAATATCCTGTGTGGTGTGCTGATCTTGGGTATGTGGGGTTGCTTTCCCCAGCAGCCTTCCCTTGCCTCCACAGTCTGCAGTATCCATGCATAGCACAAGATGCACAGCTAAATTTTCTATTGTAAAATTCAAAGGATTTTGCTGCTGAGCAGTGTATACCATTGCTGCTCTTACTTTTTCTTTATTTCATAAATTATGTGTAAGAAATGGAGCCTAAATACTGACACAGGAGAACTTTATTACATCAGGTGGGCCACAGTGTCTATAAATAAAGAAAAAATTCTTTCTTTGGTGAGAGGGAAGGGTGGGCCTGCTCTTGGTTCTAGTAATGAACTTATGCATATGTTTACAAGACAACTTTATATATCAAAGATTCAGAATTGCATTGAAGAAAATGCATGCAAATAAGTTGCTTAGCATATCTCAGTGAGTTGCCCAAAATGTGTAATTCTAACTTGCAGTCTCTTAGGTGCCTTTGACAATGGCATTGCCTCTCTTCTTCTTCCATCCAGGTTCGCATCAGTTAAACGATGTGTAAGAAAACCTAGTGTTGCTAGAAACAAACTTGGCAGAAGAATTGTTTTAGAAGTGTAATGCTGAGTTTCTAACAGCAGAAAGCTGTTTGCTGTTGGAGTTGACTGAAATTGTTCCAGTGCATCTCTGTGCAGGTGGTGAGTGATACAAGCTCACAGTGTGAATAGCTGTCCTGCAGATAGCACTTTATTGTCTTCAGTGCCAGGTCCTCCCCGCTTTTTCCTGCACCTCTGTTGTCCTTTTTTTCTCTTCTCCTAGCTGCAGTGAAGGATTGTCTTCAAGAGTTTGCATTTTCTGTTTCATATGATATGCAGGCTTCAGTATAGAGACTTAAGGAGTCTTATCAAAGTAACACTGGCTCAGTCAGAGTAAAGATGCTTTAGTTAAATAGACTATGGCTGTGTTTAAAAATAACAGCTCTGGCTGTGTCAGCATATTGGATGACCTGATGCTGACTTCAACAGAAAGGGCTTCTGAAAATTACTTTGCCAGTTGCAGTATTGCCCCAGTGTGAACTTGGTTTCTGTTGGTAGCATTTCAGTGTTAGATAAACCAAACCAGAACCCCTGAATTTTAAAAGTGAGTAGCCAGATGGCTTCAGCGAGAGCTTGTTGCAGTGGGCACCCTTTAAATGCACAAACAGGAGCAGCAGCACTTTTGCTCTTGTTCACATTGTCAAAACAGTGGTGCCTGGGTTTGGGTGCAAACACCACTCTCATTTGAGCTCAGTTAGTTTTGGATTCTCAGCTGTTTGATGATTGTGGGAAAAAGTGGTGTGGTTTCTTTCAGCCCGAGATCTGTGTGTGACTGCCATGCTTGCACACATGTAGCCTGTTGCTTTCTTGTAGCAGTAAAATGTGTGAAGGGGCTTTCTAGTAATTCCTGTGCAATCGTCTCATCTTACCCCAGCCCTGATGCCTCTGACTTCTGCTGCCTTTCTGAAGACTCATTTAAAGCATTGATATTCTTAAAAAGTCTGGTTAATGAGGTATCGACAGTATACAGAAGAAAGATGCAACTTTTTGAAAATACTTTGTGTATCTGATGTTTATTCTGTTTTTTACAGTTCTTCTCATGTGTGGGTCTTCTGTCCTTTTTTTGTTTCTTGGCAAGGAAGACAGTATTACATTCTTGTACCAAGAGGAAAATATTAAGCCTACTCATAAAAAGAAGATTTATTATCAAATGTAGTTTTTCATTTTGTCCTTTGGAAATTTTTTTTTTTTTCCCCAACTCTAACCATACCCAGATTACTGGCTTCATTCATACCGTCATTGTATCAAGTTTGGATGCTGTCTTTGTTAAATTACGGCTCCTGAGGGTTTTCTGTTACAGAGGTTTCTTCAGTCAGGGGAAATGAGGGTATAATAAAGAGGATCCAAGGACTGGACATGATGATCCTATATAACTGAAACAAACAATGCCAGATTTGGCTGATGTTGGATTTTCCATCAAACTTTTTTATTGGCATTCATTCATTTTACATTAAGCAGAGTTTAAAACTGAGGCACTTTGAGTGCCTGAAGGAACTGAGAGACCAATAGCAGATGATTTGGGCAATACTTTTAATCACTATATCCTATCTTCATGCGTTTATTTTGGATTCTGGCTTACTCAGGAAGTTGCCTTGATTCAAATGCCATTAGAGCAGTAAATCCGACAGGAGACATCCAGATTCATGAAAGGACTATCACTAAAGCCAGTGTAACAGGCCTGGCTGTGCCTGGAGTTTCTGAAACACTGATTCCAAGCATTGAGCTGTTTCCTGGCAGAGTGAGTACCTGACCTTCATTTCTGTTGCTTCTCACTTGCTGCAATTCTCTTAGCTGTTACTGGTATATTTTGTGTTTTACTACAGTTATAAAATGTTATTAACTGTAAGGTGCTGAAATAGAGATAAAATAATCAGAATGCACTTCAGGATGCAAGCAAATTTGCTGTGAGATTCTGTAAATAAATGACTGTGCCTCTCAGCCAGAAATACAGTGTGAATCAAGAACGCAGAGTATGCCGGTAGCTTTCTCTCTTTCTCATGTTGAGCACTGCCAGAAGGGGAATGATGTTGAATCTGTTTCTCACTGCTTCTGCTATGCCAGAACACTGGTCTTTCAGGGTAGAGAGTGTGCACTACTGCAGTTTTCTGCAGATACTTCTCAAGGAGAGAGGAGGAAGAAAAAACATAGTATTAGTTTTGACATTTATAAAGTAATAGATGCTATAGTAAAACTAAAGTCGAAACTGTAGCTGTTGTTTAAATGTCCTTTTAATTATTTTGGAATGGTTTGGGATATTTTTCCCACTCTTATTCTCAATAACTTCAGTGTCTTTGCGCATTGGTGAAATTGGGTGCAATGATTGAATCATACCCAGCACACAAAACTCTTTCCTCTTCCCATCTCTTTCTGCATGTGCTTTTCAATATACCTTATCCAATTCTTTATTCATAGCAATCTAGAAGCTTTCCTAATGCTCTTTCTCTTACTAAGGTTCAATGGCATAACTTCTGTTTCTGCGTCTTTTCTACCTTTAGTGGCTTAGAAGGCATTCTGGTAAAAATGAAAGCCCTTACAGTGGCCTATCATGTAGCACTTTGGAAGATGGAAACTGGATTCCTTTTGGAGCAAAAAGCTGTATGTGATTGGAGATTAGCACTTGCAATGCATCAGCCCTGTGCATTATGGTCAAATTTATTGGACACAGAGTTTTTAGTCTTTTTATGCCCTATGTGGTACAGGAGGATTCTGCTTGATGGAAGAAAGTAAGCAAGCTGACAGAAGGAGTAAAACTCCATATTGCCCCAAGGATAAAATTTTGGAAATATTTCTCTGGATTCCAGCGATGGGCATTACATAAGAAAGAAAAAAATTTGCCCTGAAGTGCCTAAGTTATTGAAGGATTTGTAAAAGTAGGATTTTTCTGTCCAGAAATTTATTGCAATGTCCACTTCTGACCAGAGACGACACGCGTATGGATGCTTTGTAAAAAATCCTACTCAACTTCAGGAGCCTGTGGATTTTGAGGGTTGCAAGGTTGTGTAACTTGATGTGAAAACATAAAAGCTTGCAGCTGATATCTTCAAATTATTTATTTACATTGCAGTTGTGTGAAATTAAGTTTCCTGAGAGGTCTGAGTGACAGTATTTACTGTAAGAGGATCTGATCTTAAGTTGTTTGTTCTTTGTGGTAAACTGAATTAGCACAAATGACCAAAAGTGTGCAATTGTGCAGCTTTCTAATTAGAGTGCTCTCTTTGATGTATTTGATAGATCAGCATTGAGGGGTGGTGGTTATAAAAGCAGAAAGTAGAACTGTCCTAGTTGTGAGATACAGTGATTTCCCTGTAGCATCTTATGGGCAGGAGTTTGCACTGGACTTGGACCCACAGCTACTGAGACTTTCTCTTGAGCCACAGCTCTTTCTTTGGCTCAGCCCTTAACAGAGCAGAAAGGCAGGAGGTATTCACAGCACTATTTGTGGCCAGCTGAGGCTTCAAGGATGCCGGAAGCCTTAAAACAAGGCAAACTCAAGTCGGGCTTGGCTGGCTAATTAAGGTGCCCCAGCAGAGCAGTGAATAGCACACTTAGGTTGTTGTGCCTGAATACAGAATCTTGGTACGAGGGACCTGGATCTGTTGGTCCTCTCAGCTCTGTGCAGATAACACTCAGATAACAACTCTGTTAATTCTCAGCTCATTATTCAGATTGCTGTTATATTTAAATATTCTGTCTGCATTTTGGCTTAATCTCTGAGAAGACTTGGGCTGTGAGGGGTTTTTTTCAAACTTTTTAACACAAGCTGTGTAAATGCTGCAGTATGTTATTTTTCTCGTTTTAAGATACTTTATCCCATACTGATGTGACAGCTGCTCATGTTCACCCATCTTGGCAACAGTTAAACCCTTCATGTGAAATAGCTGGCAACTAGTAAATGGATGAAGTTTTGCCATTGATTTATTAATGTGCCCAGAAACCACCTGTAAGGTTTTGGGTTCTCAAGCAATTCCATTTATTTGTCTTTCCTCTGAAGAAAATAAACAAACACACACATCCTCATTTGTTTCTCCTACGCTCATTCATAGGTAGGTTTCTCAAATTGGGGTTTCTTTTATGATTGAAGAAAATGCTTTGCTAGCAAGGCTTCTGTTATAAATAGTAGGTAAGTGCACCTACACATCAGGGCTCTCTTTTTAAGAGAGGCTGTAGCAGCTGAAGTTTGGAAGTAATTTTTAGATACCCTGTAGATAGACTGCACGTGGGCAGAGCCACTCACCTGCATCACACCCACAAACCAAAGTAGCTGGAAACACTTGGGTGAGAGCACAGCTGAACTTCAGAGTTTGGACACTTCAGCAGCCTCTCTCACTGAAAGAACCTCTTCCTTGTGGAGCAGAAACAAGTGCTTTGCTCACCTCTGGGCTCGGAGTGCTTGTTTATCCATCCTCGCCAGAGCTTCCTCTCTGAACAAGCCGTTAGGTTTAACCGCACTTTAAATCAATCTGATTCCCTCACTAAAGACAGTGTTTATACAACCATGCATATATATTTAATCCTGTTGAAAATGATTCTCAAAACAGATGTTTAGAGCTCTTGTTAAAGGTCACTTGGGACATTTTAAATAGTTGTGTAAAATTCCAGTTGTCCCATCTTCCTGCCTCCAGAAGCAAGTAGCTATGTACCTGTTGATTAGAAATTGGCTGGTCATGAGAGGATTATAAAATTGCAGCTCCATTCATGTTATCTGACTCAGAATTTCTTAGGTCAAAGTAGGACTTTTCCCTGTTTTGATTTTTATTTTTTGACTTTTTCATCCTTTCATATGACCTTTTTAATACCTTG
The DNA here is from genome assembly GCF_000691975.1 of Corvus brachyrhynchos. Lineage (NCBI taxonomy): Eukaryota > Metazoa > Chordata > Aves > Passeriformes > Corvidae > Corvus > Corvus brachyrhynchos. Next base: position 928,102 of record NW_008238346.1, read on the forward strand.
CTTGGAAAAGATAATCTAGATTAATCAAGTATCTGAGCTTTACCAATAAATGTAGGTGCTCCTAAGTGGCAGTGTCCTCTGAAAGAGTTATTTAGTTTTATTTTTTAAAGGTCTAATCAAAACATAATTTGGGGAAAGGGGTTGTTTCCTTTTCAACCGTTGCTTCTCAGTGATGTCACTGGTAGTTAACTAACCTAGCTTTTCAAGTATTTTCATTCCTTCAATGAATACATTGCTAGGCCAATAGTCTCAGTGACCGTTGAACATTTGGGGGGTTTACTAGTTTAACTTTATGTGATCATGAATGTGGAGTGATAGTAAGGATTATATAGAGAGACAATTTTTCTTATGCATTGGATTCTCAATTCATACGAATATGAACTTGTCTGATCTAGTTCAGGAGTGTGTTTGTTAAGAGGACTGTTCTTAGTTCAATACTTGGATGTCAAATATGGTGAAAATCTCTTGGGTTCAGATGTGGAATTATGCAGTCAGTCTTTCTGTACTGTTTCCTGTTTTGAAAAGAGTTTGAGCTTTATTCTAATTTTCTTGAGGATCTAGATACGATTTTATAAATCAACAAGCATGAAAGAATGGAGTTCTTATTCAGACTTTACTGATTTTGAATTTAAAATGTATCTGTTGTTTCTATTCTTTTTGTTGGTTGCTCAGGGTTTTATCAGAATTAAACAACCTTTTATATCCTGAGCAATCCTATAGTACACCAATTAAATCTTTATATTTTAATTGCCTTACTGACAGCTCTCTGAGTTTGTAAGAGATTTCAAGGATGATATTATTCATCAAAAACTTTGGTATGTTTCAGTTGACTTCTAATTTTTTTTACTTAAAACACTACAAATAATTGCTTAGAGTGTCTAAAGTTTCCACAGTTCTGCAAGCAGAGTTGTAGTAACTATTTTTGTACTTTGAAAAATCAAATTACAAGTCAGGTGTAGTCCTAGCTAAGTGTTGCTTGTAGCAAAGAAGCTCAGTCTAGACTTAGTTGTAACCTGCATCGTTGCCTTCTCACAGCTGGTGTAGCAGTGAGCTGCTATGAAGCAGGGTTTCCTCAGTAGCATGCTCAGCTTTTTTTTGATAAGGGTGGGCTTGAATTATTTTTGTGATGTATTTGTGAAAGGGGAGGGCATGCAACTTTTTCAGTTATAGGAAACATTTTTTTTGTTGTGAGTTAGGAGACTTAGAGAAAACATAGAAAATGGGTGAAATTCACATAGAGAGAATTTTTCCTTAAACACTGGGTTCAGGATGTAGGCCACATCTGTAATCCTGTTTGTAGAAATGAGTCCATATTAAATGGATTCTCTGCCAACAACATCTGGTTGCACTTTATGTACGTGTTTTCTTTCATAGAGAAAGCAAACCATATGACATAACCCCAGTCAGATAAAATGGTTGTTTATAATACTTTGTTTATTTATATAGCACCACGAGATGAAATACATCTTCATCTGAGAAACCTTGCAGCAGATTACCAAGGTGAGCAGATGACATCTGCATTTCCAGATGGCTGGTCTGGGGCTCTGTGTTGTGTGGTTTATAAATCCTGCTTAAAGTCATATAAAATTAGTAGCTGAATTTGCTAATTGAATAGGGGCTAATAATTCCAGGTGCCTTCATGGGGAGTGTCCCACACCCTGTAGTGGCACGGCAATGCTGGAAGTGCTCCTGATGCATTGCATGGGGTCAGAAAGAACAATACTATGCAGTGACAAACCTTCACAGGCACAAGGCCTTTTAGGACTGGTAGTAAACCCCTGGTACTGGTCTCTGCTAGGAGTAAAATTTGAGAGCAGTGATTTGCTTTTATTGAAATAGACATCCCTGCAGTTGCTGTGGCTGAACATGAATTGTTCAGACTAATTTCAGCAGCTTGATCTTAACTGTGCTCTTAAAAGTGGCTTCTTTGCTAACAAAACAAGCTGTCTGTGGGGCTTGTAGTGGTCCAGCCTGGACTCACCTGTTGGGTTCCACTTGGGAACAAGCCAAAAGATACGAACTGGAAATAGCTTGCAAACATCAGAGGTGTGATATCCTGTATTAAAAAGAGTGTTGGGTTGTGATGCCCTGGGAGCAGGGGGAGCTATGCAGTGGGGTTTCAGCTGTTGTAGTCCAAATAAGAGATCTCAGCACATGCCTGCCAAGGTATTGAAGGGTGTCAGCCGTGTCTTTGTCACATGGAAGTTGAGCCACCTGCAGCTGTAGGAAAAGCTGTAGATGAAGCTGTGTTTAACTGATCATGTATGGTACTGTACTCCTGAATTAGAGATATTTGAAAGGAGCAATTTCCATGTAGGCCAGCAGTTATTTCAGAAACAGCTTCATGTATCAAAAGCTTGATGGGAGCTTTTCTACCGTGCCAGACCTTGTGTGTTAGTGAGGAGCATACTGGGGAGGGAGGCAAGTGTCATGTGCTGCAGGGTTTATTTCTTCCATGAACAAGCTCCTATCAAATGTGCACAAGGAAAGAGCATTTTGACAATTTGTACCCAGATAAAGTATCCTTGTGTGGTTAATGATCTCGACTGAGATGCCGAGTGTCTTTCATTTTGGATTTTTTAACCAATTATTCATACACTAAAGTTGCTTAGAATATGCAGTAGTCAACAAGTAATAATTTATTTGACACTGCATTGCAACTGATTAACTTTCCTGTTAACAGCATAACTTCTTTCTTTGAGTCAGCCAAAAAAAATGACAGTGGTTTAGAATAGATTTTTCTTGCACAACCCAAACAAACCAGAAATTTAAATACTGTGGCTATTAGACCTTTTAAAATTAGGCACCCTAATTAACAGAGCTAAACATGACTTAATTACTTAATGTAATTAACAGAGTATCTATTACCTTTTTAGTTGCTAAGCTAAAAGGTTTTTACTCAAGTACAAGCTTTTGCTGTGCATGATGACCCTTTAAAGGCTTTTGGGACTTTATCCAGCTGGCAGCTTGGCATTGCTGAGCAGATGTGGCTGGTCTCTGGAGAGCTGATCTCTGCTGCTTAGCTTTATTAATTCCTGACATTCACATTGATCTGTGGGTCCAAACAAAAGTAAAGAGTCTCAGGTGGAAGTGGCATAACGTGTCACTTCCTGTTGGCCTTTTCCTGCTATTTTCAGGACATATTTTGGTATTATTAGTCTTAGCAGCTCTTATTTATTGTAAGTGCATGTGCATGTTTTACTGTTTCTTGGCTTCATATTCCGTTCTTGGTGATTCATAAGAGCATCAAAATGCACAGAAATCATGTTCTCAGCACTTTGGAAGACCTCTCCAAATAATTCTGCACACTGGTTGTTCACAGGAAGCAAGTGGGCGTGCTGGAAGAGCATTCAAGTTTCCCGAAAGTGCTCATGATCACTGAGGAACTGCTGTGCAGCTCCCTTCTGAGAAGCATTCTTCATTTCTTCCAATTATTTAATAATTAAAATATTGAGGTTGGGAGGAAGTACATTTTCCTGTAATAAGGACAGGTGGTGTTGAAAAAGCAATTGAAGATGTGTGCTGATGGACTGAAATTTGATTTTTCCTGAGATGTAATTTATATCCGTAAAAAGAAAACCCCGTAGTAAGTTTGGCAATAATCTCAAATCACAAGTGACAGATTTTTCTTTGTGTGGGGAGAATTGTAGTCAGATGTTCTGTGCATGGGAAGTCTTTGTGGGCTACCCATCAATGTACTATTATCACAGTATTAAAATGAAGGTGGGGTTTTTTTTTTTTTTTTTATTTTTTTTTAAATCAAATTCAAGGGCAAACATGAGGAGTTTATGAATAAGAAGAGTGTGACCAGATGCTGGCATGTTGGAGACACTGATCACAGGCAGTTGCAGATGGGGATCTGAAGGTTACAGTGGAGCATGCCAGTGGGCTGTGGGTTTCCCCCTTCAACCACACTCTGTCACAAATAAACACGGTAATTACTGCAGCAAAGGCTCTGCACTAACGCACGTTGCTGACCTCATCCCAAGAAACACACAGCACTAGCCAATTTCTGATATAGTTTGGGAAAAACACTTATTTAAATACTTACTGAAAACAGATGTTTGGGAGTTTTGTTGGAGTATAATTATTAAAGTCTTCTAAAAAACAATTTTAAATCCTTAACTGTAATTATAGTCGCTGATAGTTTATACCTTTCCAATCCTTGGTCTCCAAAGCTGTGCTTTGATAATTTCTCCAAAGGAAGCACTTGCTGGTCAGAAAGTTGGTTCAGATTGAGACCACCCAATAGTCACTGAGTAGAAGTCATGGCAATATGTGTGTTTTCATTTAGTATAAACATTTTTAATTTAATGACTTCCTGTTTCTAAGGATGAGAATAATCTTGCTTAAAGAAGGAGGAGGAGGAATATTAAAACAGGAAGCTTGTGTGCATGACTGCCCTTTGCTAGTAAGCCTATAGGAGAAAGCTCATGAGATGTTTTGATACTTGCAACTTGCAGTTCCTAAGGTATTTGTCAAGTGGTTATGGTTGTTTTCCTACAAACACACAAACTTCTGCATTTTGCCAACAGAAAGTAACAAGAGTTTGATGAATGGAACAGTAAATGAGGAATGAGTTGATGTCCAGGAAGACAGAGAGGGGACAATATGGACAGTGTTTTAAGTAGTGTCTTAATAAATGTTACACTGGATAGGATTTTTGTTTAAGTAGGTAACAAGTCCCTGTTTACATTTTGAAACCTGGTCTGGATAGGAAGATATTACTATCAGAGAGTAAAAAGAAAAGCTTAGGTAAAACCTCAAGATCAGACTTGAATTTGTTGACTGTTTTAATGATTCAAGTTGAAGATGTTTGTCTTAGTTTTGTTCTCTTTCCTAACTGGATTTGATGTACAAGTTCTCAATGTGACCGCCTTGTAGAAGTAGCACATGAAAGTGGCTGTTTTGTTTCTTGAGTTTAGCAGCTTCAGCAGTGGATAAAAGTGAGTTGCAGAGATAGGTAAGGGCTTGAGTAAATTGGCTGATGTGCATATGCTCAGGAAACCTTACACGTCTGTAGTATTGTTTTGTTTTAGACCTGGATGTGGATTAGTTCTGCTGGCCTTCAACATGTATCTCATGCAGTCTTGCATCACCATTTAATGTTTGATCAGCACATGTTCCCTTCCCTTCCCTTCCCTTCCCTTCCCTTCCCTTCCCTTCCCTTCCCTTCCCTTCCCTTAAGTAATTTTTGTTGAAGGGATCAGAGTGCATGCAATAAATGCCTTTAGCCTAAGTGGAGGATCTTGTTAGAAATGTGGCTACTTAGAGGTGACTTTAAAAAGTTGTGCATTTATTTTCCTGTATTATTACTTTCATAGATTTTCTTCATACCTTAAAACTAATACAACCTCAACATGAAATTAGTATCTTGTGTTTTATCTGTAAGTGGCAAAAGGTGTTAGAAAGCAAAGCCTGGGTGGGAAGTGAAGACTGCTGCACCATACAGCAGATAGACTTCCTTGTTGCACTTACACCTCTCAGCCACTGTTAGCCATAGTTGCCACTGAAATTCTTTATTTTTGATTTCCGGCCTCAATTTCTTAAGTTGTGGAACTGCCTCATTAAAGGCCTAATCTCCCCTTAATAACATTGTCGTGAAATAAGGTTTTACACTTGCTGAAATTTGCCTTAATAGCACGGGCAGTGGTAAAGGAATTTTTTAGTACCAGGCAAAGGCGACAGCAGTCGTTTCCACTGCCTCCCTGGCATGTCTAACCTGGGCATTCTCATCTGTTCAGTTTTAGCCCTTCCTTTGGTAGGTCACTTGATTTCTGCATGGTTTGCTTGCTGTGTTAGGAAGAAGTAGGCTGAAATGAAGAAAATTCTACCTCCTAAACATGCCTGGAGTGCATGCCGGGGCTCATTTCCACAGCAGGCATTAGGAGGTTACTTGCTTGCTCTGGGTATGCCTTTCTTCCTCTCTCTTTAGCTGGTAAGTGCTCCTCAGCACAGGAGCTTTTGACTACAGCCTCACTTTATAGACATTTTATATACATTTAATATATTATATATACATATAAATCCCATTGAATACAGAAGGTAATCTTAAAGAAGTGTGTTCTTGCCTAAGAAGAGATCAAAGTTATTTGATGTTTCCATGTTGTGTTTACAGCTAAAACCTTTGTTCTGATTTGCATTCAGAGTGATGCATATGACAGGCCATTATCTGGAGTATTCAATGTGTATAATTAGGCATTTCCTTTCTTTTCCTTTCAGTGTATCTGTGCAGGATTTTAAAAATTTGAAGTAAAAATGATCTGTGCACTTTGATACAGCATTTGCATAATTAATTTGAGAGGTTGGTCAGAAGGATTTATTTTGAAGCTTTTGTGCCTAAAATAGTTCCATTGATTTATAGATAGAGATGGGTATTGATGTGCGTTCTGCAGTGGAATAACACAGTGGAAATAATACCGCAGCCTCTGGTAACATAATTGGGATTTCAGGGCTGGGCTGTCACCTCTGGCCTGCTGGCCTTCATGCAAACAGTTTCAGAAGCAGACTCTTAACACTGAGGTTTTGAGGTGTGTTGATGTTTTTGTTTGAAAGGAAGTTGTCACTGCCCAAACTAACACAGCAACTCAAGGAGAGTTCCCTCTCAACTTGAAATTAGCCTCACTCAAACACCTGTATTGAAACTGCTTTAGAAACGTTTTATTTTCAATTCACAATTTAGTTTTCATTTACTGTAGAGGAGACCTGTATTTATATTGAAATGTGAATTTAAGATAATTTAAAAAACAAACAACAAACCCTGTGTATACTCAAACAGAAATTGTGTTGCTGTGTTGTGAGAATGATGGATAACAAGAATAATTTTCCCTCTTGCAGACAGGTACACGTGTGCAACCTCTGTTGCTAAGCAGTGGGTTATGTGGCTGGTCCATAGGAGGAATGTTTCATTTCAAAGTTTAGGAAGTGCACCGTGTACCTCTGAAGTTTTAAATTCTCCAAAGAATTCTGATTATTTTGGCCTGGAGGATCTCATCATCTGGAGTTCCCTGGTGTAGCTGCTCTTTGGGCCTGTCTGCATCCTGAGTGCAATCCCTGCATGTAGGGTGCAGCACCAGCTGGGGAAAGCATCCAGAACAGCCCCATGCCATCGGGCTTGGAGGGATGCTCTCCAAAGTCCAGTGCTCATCGCTGCAAGGAAACCTGCCTAGCATTCATGGTGTGGAAACCTCTCTTGAAAATCAGCACCTTTTACCTGACCCACTTTGAGTTCTTGGACAGAAAAGTTTTCTGCTTCACTAGTTAAAGATTTGTTTTCCTTCTGAAAGAGGAACCACGAGATGTGGGCAGTCAGATTTTCTAAAGTCATAGCAGAGCCTCTGCACGCACGAAGGAGCAGACTATATTAGGTGCCAGCTGTATTATTTTTAGTGTCCTTTCCTGCACTGCGGTTGAGAGGAGTAGGCTGGCAGTGGCTGTGAGCTGGTGAGCATCCTGCTTACACCTCTGTGCTGCCCCTGCTCAAACAGATGCATGTGCCTCACCGGTCAGGCTGCCAGTTAAATTGCTGGTTCAGGACGCTTAAGATCCAATCCCTTAATCGGTTTGGAGGAATTTTGCTTCATGTGCCTTCTGCAGCTGATGCTGTGTTTGCTACAGAAGCAGCACAAACGCAGAAATTTTGTCCCTTGGATTCTGCCCTGTTTCCTTAGAAACTAATTTCATACCATAGCTGCAGACTGAGCATCAAGTCACTTCTTGTTCTCTCTGTTAGAAACATGTAAAATCAAACTGAGGCAGACTAAGTGCAAATATATTAGTCCTCACTTCTTTGCAGATTCTTCTCTTCTTTGCAGCGAATATTCTCCTGCTGATAATTTTTCAACTTGGATGCTCTAGAGAGCAGGGCCCATTAGGCTTTGATTGCTATTCCTTTGATTAAGCTGTGAGGAGTTGTCACTGCTGGAAGTAAAACTTATTTTTAGTAGCTTGCATGAGACGTTCAGCTTGCGTCTCAAGAAGAGGAAGTTCAAGATTGCCTTATTGTTTATTTTCCATGTCTTCACTTCAAAAAGAAAAAATACTGCAAATTTTGGGGAAAATTTGAACAGTGTGAAATCACATGGAGGGGGGAAGTCCTTTTTAGTGGAGGTATTGCTCAATTGATAACAGATATCCTGGGGTTTTGTTTCTGATAAGTAATTTGGCTGTGCTTCCCTAAAGCAGAGATATGTTGCATCTTCACAACACTTAACTGCTTTTAATGACAAACCATGTTTATTCGTACTGCTGGTCTTTCGTGAATTTTGGAGATGAGGAGGAAAAAACTGGGAAGGGACAATGTTGAATCATTCTAGAAACTGGCAACTGTAAAAGAAAGCAAGCAGAATGTGGTAGTGTTTGGGTGAGTTATTTCAGTAGTTATTTTTTCATGTGGGCATATTCATTACATTTTTAATTCATTGTTACCTCTCTGCTGTGTACTTCCTCCTCTAATAAATTTATTGTGGTTGTGGTATGCAGCCTCCCATACATCTGTAATTGAACTTTTACTCCTTGGTATTCCAGAAGAGCTGCTGAAGAGACAAGAAGATACTTAACATGATCATTAAAAGTCATTATGCCTCTGAAGGGTCACTTTGTTGAATTAAATTCAGAAGCTCAGCTTGAAAATAAACAACCGTAGGTAGTTCTCTTTAAGCAAACACCCCTCTAGAAAGGTATTTTTCTTCCTAGTAAGTGTTTTCTAATTTGTTACACTGTAGTTCTACTATAAAAAAAATAAAAATTAAATAGAAATATTCAAAATAGGCATTTTCCCCTTATACAGGTATTAAATTAGCTCATTAAACTGAATTAATATTTTAACTTAGATGTTTGGGTCAAGCATTGCAAAGCATTGAGGCTCTTCAATTCCTAGTTAAAGTTAGCTGAATGTCAAGCATTGCTCATTGCTTTCATTAATTTTCTCTGTAACGAAGGCACCAATCTGGCTTTCATTTAAACTTGATGCAGATTTCTGGTGCATGTCAAGTGGAGCAGAGTAAATCTGCAGAATAGCTTTTAATGATAAGCTATAGTTGATTACCTTTGATTGAAAGAGATAGTGTGCCCTGAAAATAGGGTTATAAAATACTAAAAGGCACACATATACTGCAGCTCAGATAAAATAAAAAGTAGGTGGGGCTTAAGGACATGTGGTTGAAAGTAAAACCAGTTTGAGGTAGTTTCTTGTCTTCTGCAGCTTGTGCTTTTTCTTCAAGTTTCCTCAGCACATTGGATCAGCAGTGTTGGGAGAGGGGTTGCAGCACAGATATTTTGATGAAAATGCAATTAAAACATGTTGCATGCTCCTCTGTTCTGGAGGAGCCAAGATGCAGCAGTTGCTGCCTGGGGGAGGGTTACCATTAAAATGGATACAAGTTCAAAAGTAAATGTTTGTCTGTGTTCCTTTTAAAATTTGTCTCTGATCTTAGTTTGGCAATACTTCATTTTATTTGCAAATCTTCACTTTTACTGTCTAAAAACACTTTGGTACTGATTCGGTACTGGTTTGGTACTTCTAATCCATCATACATGAACTTTCATGCTGTTCATAAGGGCTTTTGTGAAGAGAGGGTGAAAACTGAGGGGAAAAATAGTAATTTCTATTTTTAAATTTTTTTTTTAAGGGCAGCACTAGGAAATGATAAGCGAAGAAGTTGTATGACATCAGTAGAGCTCATGAGGGCGATTGAGTGAGGTCCCCAGCGAGAACAGCAGTTTTTTGGAAAAAATAAGAACTTAGAAAATAACTATGGAGACAAGACAGAAAGATAGCAAGGAGATTTTCTTTGTTCATGAGCAAGTTTGACTTTCTTCCTAGTAATGTAAATACAGTCCAGATGGCTGGAAAGTACAAGATGCTCCCAGGGGTTAGGGTGGAGGTTGGCTGAATTAAGCTTTGCAGAAGTCAAAAGTGAACAAGTGAGATACAGAGGGTTTTTTTTAAAAAAAGCATAGTTGGCTTCTATTCTTTGTCAGGTTTGGGGGCTGGATTGACCATTTCATGAGCATGATTAAATAAAAGAATATAAAGAGGCAATGCTTCTGTTTGTAATGTCATAATAAAGTAGGACAAATGCCAATGAAAATGTATTTTTCTTTCACCAGTGGAGTTGGTCAGTTTGTAAACAAATAATAATCTCAACTTCCAAATACAGCTTGTTCTAATAAATAAGGGTATTTTGGAGATGAAGAAAAGTATTTCAAGATCCCTATGTACACTGAACATTATTGGCTTTGCAGCAATAGTTTGGTGTCATGAATGCAGCTATGGCTCTATCCATAAGTTAATGCTGGAAAAAAATAATATACATTTGAAGTTTATGTTGCGAAACATCTTCTGATCATCTGTTGTCAGGCAAAGATTCCTCGTGGGTGGTTTTGTCCTGTCTTGATGCAACTGGGCTAATTGCCCCACTAATCACCATTGGGAGCATGGGGAAAATCCTCTCCAGCCGCTTCAAACTTCAGCTGCAGGTCTTCCCTTTTATTTCCACTATTCTCTTCCTGTTTGCAGGCACAGTATGAGGCAAGTTTTGACGATCTCAGAAAGAGCTGCAGAGTGCCAGTAACCTTGCTGCAAGTGCTCAGATGTAATGTTGCTGCACTAGAATGAGAGTAACACTTCAAAGAGCTGAAAGACAAAGCTGTGTGTGAGTGCAGTGAAGAGGTACTGTGGATTTGATGGCTTGCAAATAAAACCAAGGTAGCATTACAGGAAAAGGTGAGATTAGAAAGGAATCAGTGGCGAATCTCGGGTGGTTGAAGCATCAATTTAGCAAAAATCACTTCTTAATAAAAACATCCTGAATGGACACTTTTTAGGGCTGAAGTGACAAAGGCAGCTTGCAAAAAAAAAAAAAAAAAAAAAAAA
>NW_008238346.1:939063-1023955 GCF_000691975.1 Corvus brachyrhynchos
AAAAAAAAAAAAAAGCTGAGAAATTAAACATAGTTTGAGAATGTGCTAGGTCTCACTTTTACTTTATAGGAAAAAGTGTATGGCAGGAGTCCCTATGAATCTTGCCTTGCTTTGTATCCTTAGGCAGACTCCTACTGTTATACCAGTATTATAACAGTGAATGTTTAAGTGTATGTTTTACATGTTAATCTGATGAGAATGGAGTCTCAAATGCACATACCTGAGTGAGTTGGGAAGTCGTTCTTTTTTCCTTGTGTGGGAGATGGAGACCAAGGGAGCAAAAGTCTTCCTCTCTGAAGTGCCCATTCCTTTCTTGAAGCTTTGATGCTGTGTTGGGTCTTATGGGCAGAATTGGAGGTGGATGGTCTGTGTACAGCACCAAGAAGTTGCTTCCAATTGTGCATTTGAGTTGGTTGGCCAATACAATGTGTCTGGGCAGTTCTCATGCCAGGAGTTCACATGGCAGTGGAAGAGGAAGGGTGGGCTGGTGGTGCTGGAAACAGAATGCAGAAGCAGCATGGAAGGGGAGGGACTTGCAATGGGTGGAGGGTAGGATTTCTTATAACCATTAGTAGTCGTGGATTTTTGGAAGGAGTATGTATTGCTAGGAGTGGGATCCTGCAAACTCCAAGGTAGGAGTGATTGGAGTGGATGGTTTCTGGGGAGAAACCGAGAGCATCTTTGAAAATGACCATGATACATTAGTAGGTGAGGTGAGAGGACAGTAATGAGACTGCAGTAAAAGCTAATAGGTTGAAGTTAACACTGAAAGATTGGTAGAAAATGAGAGATTTTGTTGTCTCAGGGACAAGAAGAAAGCAGGAAACCTGTGTTAACCAAAGGTGAGAAAGGAGTCATGCCAGGCCTTCACATTTCATTTTCTTTTTAAAAAGGAATGTAAGATATTTTTTCTTTCAGGAGAGATTTAAAATCTGAGAAGCCTCAATACAACAATATATGTGAAGTGAGACCAAAAAAATACAAAACGGGGGGAAAAGGTTCAGGGGCATTAAATAGCAAGTGAAAAATGCTAGGTGTCTTTTTCTTCACAATTGCCCAAACCTTGGACATAGCTTGAAAATTATTTTGCTTAAACAGATTTGGTGTAGCTTTAGCATATGCTTTTTTCATTTTTTGTCATGAAGGCTAAAGGAGCACTGTCTGCCTCCTCTTGACAGGCTTTTTGAAGCTGCAGTTAGCCCTGGTTTGAGGTACCTGTTACTGAAAGAGATGCAGTATATTAACACACACCTTCTCACGCCAGTCTCAGTAGGGACCTCACCTCATTTGAAGGAAGCAAGGGGAGCAGAAGTACATAATGCAGAAACCATTTCCCTGAGGCCAGTTAGAAGGTCTGTTGCAAAAAGCAGTCAGATAAGGCCATTCAGATGATTTCTGACAGTGCCATTTCCCATTGCTTAGACTGTATTTATGTGAAAATTTAATAATGAAGTTTGTAAAATACCCCACCTGAAACTAATTTTATTCTTGCTGAGAAACAGTCATTAAGATAGATACCAGACAGCAACTCTATTCTTTACAACACTGAATTGCTGAGCATTGGGCCTTTGTTAGGGGGGGTTTATCAGGTGACAAAGCTAAAATGAGATAGCCAGTATTATTATAAACGATAACCCATAAGGTGAGTGTGAATTAGTACCTTCATTTTCCTATGTATTTATTTCAGCCAGAAGTTGTAATTAAAGTTTTTCAGTTACTCTTCAATAGCTTTGATTTGTAATATTTTTCTGAAATCAGTCTCTGCTTCCTTACCAGCACCAAAGCTTTTACTGATTGTGGTGCTAATTCAACTTGAGTATGAATGTTACATACATTTTGCCCGACAGTTTCTTACCATTCTGAACATGCATCTTGGTGCAGTGACTGTAGGAAAAATTAAAAGTGAACCAAGCATTTTAATGAAAACCAGCAAATAATTTCTTGCATCACTTGGTGTTACTATGTTCTAATTATGGTAATCGTGGTGTGCTTAACTACTGCCTTGCTTTACAGTCTGCAGAGTTTGGATACTTCTCTGGCATCACCAGGGAGATTAAATTGAAAAGGTTTTGGTGCATATTTTTTTCTTAGGATGTTGACAGCAGTAAAAATAAAAGATAGTTTTTGAGTAGTGTTCTAAATCTCAGCACACTTGGGCGTATCAGCTGAAGTGGGGTTTTTGTATCTAGTTAAGATAATAACTGGAAAAATAAGTTTTGCTCTACTATTATAATTAAACCAAGCTGTTTCTTTGTATAGTTTGTGTTTAGAGCTTCAGAATCATCTGAAAAGGAGGGGAGGTTTCATGTGTTTGCAACTTCAGAAAAGTCAAATTCTCCAAGACCAACAGTGTGCCGTGATGAAAGGTCAGCTTTTGAGAGTTCAGTGGGCATCTCTTTGAAAGAAAAGATCGAGAGATGCAGTAATTTAAATAAAGCCTAGCTTGAAAATTTTAGCTTCTGGTTTAGTAACTCCTGGTAACTGGTTTTGTTTGTGAAAATATTATGGGATGTAGTGGCTATTTTATCACTGATCGCAAAGACTAAAGTACAGTGTAGACATTCCATTTATGATGGTGACCTCTTCCTCTGCGGAGTCGTTGGAACCAGTTTGTTGTCAAAGCCTTGTGGCCCTGTTTGTCCACATATGGGACACTGGAGCCATGTTCCATTCTCCTTTTAGAAGAGCATGGAGGATTTTTCCATGTTCCCTCTTGAATGGGGAATTCCAAAATTTGAAATCTTGTAAGAGTGGTTTCCTTGACTACAAGAGTAGTGATCTCTGTGCCATGGATTGTAAGCACTTCCACAGAAGCAAAGTCTTTTTATGTCTCTATCTGAAGTTAAGACATTTGTCTGTCTTTTCCACCATCCAAAATTCTTGACTTGTTTGGCAAACTAACTCGGTAAAGCTTTGTCTTTCATTGGCTTTGTTTGTTTTGGTTTTTCCTTTTGAAAATGATTTGGTCTCTTTGTAGCACATTCCAGTTTTGTTCTGCTTTTATGGCTTATTCCTCTTGCTTTCCTTCAGCTAGAATGGAGAGAATTAAGTGCAGTTGTAGCTCTGATTAAAATCTTGCCTTAATTGAGTTGCAAATTTGCAATGACAGATATTGGTCAGGGTGCTGATGTAGCACCTTTTACCATTCCTGGTGCCTTCCTGTATTCTGACAATACTCTGTTTTTACAGTTGCTTATGTTGATTTATCCTCTATTTCTCTCTTCACAGCATGAAGTTCAGCACAGAGTGTAAATTACTTTCTCCATGATAGTGACTTCTTAATTATCTGTCAGGAAAATTAAGTCCCTTTTTAAGTCCTGTCTTGCCTTTCCCTTGAGGTGTCTCTGATACTTGGTCTCCTCGTGTAGGGTCTGGTAGACTGTGAGTTCTGAGTGCCATTGCTGTACAGATACACGAACATTTCCAGCTTCCTTTGGAGGGGTTAATGGTGTCAGTTGGCAATGCTCAAATAATCTAAATGGAGAAGGTGGTGAGGAAATCTATCCATTAGATTTACACGGGATATTTTGTAAGGTACAAAGAGTAGCGTTGCTTTTCCTTTCACTCACTCAGTTGGGTGCCAGCCCATGTTTTTGTGCCTCGCTAGCCTCACCTGCCTTACTTTCAGGGAATGCTGTGGGAGTGAGTCTTGTTACTGATACACTGAGTTATGGTTGGGGATAGGGGTCTGTTTCTGGTTAACGTGGATGCTAACAGTATTTAGGGGAAATTCAACAAATAAGTAGAAAATCGTAGTTTTGTTTAGTCGAAGATGCTAAATAATTAGACAGAAGTTCTCTCTCTAACCCCTAGGAAATTATGTTTTTGTTAAGTTTCTCAGGTGCTGATTTATAGGAAAGATGTCTTGTGGCCCTGGTATGACAGTTCTGTATTCTATTATATCATCTATTTTGTATGCTGAGTGCTGAGAATGGAAAAGATGGAAACATGGTTAGATTGTCAGTTGTTTCCAATGAAGAAATCTGTTTGGTGGAACTGTTTGCATTCCTGTGGTAAGCAGTATAAGGAAATACCATGTTATGAAAAATTCCCAATTGTTTCCTTAAGGGCTCTTAGAGTTGCACAATCTTTTGATGGTTTTGTTTGTTAAAAAAAAAAAGAACTTAGTTGCCAGCTCTTCAGTTTGGAACTCAAAATTCTCTTAAATATTTACTAGAGCTTTGCTTTTGTACTCAAGGTTTGGATTCAAACCAGAAGTGTATTTTCCTAATGCACACTGATCAGCCATTATGAGTAGCTGAGGAAGATTATAAGCTCATTCCAGGGCATCTTTCTTTGGGATATCCCATCAGTTCCTGGACTATCCATAATTGGATTACTCATGGTTTCTGGATGCAGCTCTAAAATGTTACTTCTCTAAGAGAGGGAGAGGTAGCTCTCAAGTAACCAAGTGGCTTTTGCACTTCAATTCTCAAGAAGATAAATGGTATTTCTGGCACACAAATTCTTTTGTCCTATAGGCTGAAGCCCTCATTTAGCATTTAATTTGTACTTACATTTTCAATATCTTGTTAGGATTTGTGTAGTATGTCTGATTTCTGACATACACAGTTATTCAGATGTATTTGCAAATTTTTTCGAAGCTGTTCAATATCTGTCTTACTGCTGTCATCTCTTGAGTTAAAATCCATCTCTCTTTCTAATTTATTAATCCAAGAATGTATACGGTTGTTATTTTCCCTGATCTGAGAGCTGACTCTCAGTTTGTTTTTTGATGTGTGACTCTTACTCCTTTTCAGATTTTCTTTTTCCCATTCTTGATATGATTTGCATCCTTTATTACTGATTGTATAATTTTATTTTGGGCATAGAGGCATTTAACTGATGAACAAGACCTGAGAATGTGGCCTAAACAATGCGAAGTGCAGTGAAGACATTTCCTGACCAGTGCCTGTGTCAAAGTTTCTTGCTCATACTCCAGGGGTGGGTAGAATGGAATGAAAGACCCTGGTGGATTAAGCAGAGGGAATTAAGTCATGGCACTACATGGCAGAGTAGTTTCATAACGGTCACGTCTTTTTTATTGTTGTTTTAATACTGAAAATTTTGAATTGGGGAGGGATGAAGAGCTTGTGGAAGTGCGTTGAGTGGTAATATGGAGAAGGGATGTGAAGAAGAAAGGGATTGTAACAAAGAACTTGTGACAAAGAACAGGAAAAAAATTTGCTCAAAAGCATATGATGTCTGGAGTGTCACAGTTTCTGGCTTTCTCCCAGACTGCCTCCTTCTACTGAGAGCTGTAGGATCTCCAGCCTCTGCAGTGCCCAGAGATGGGGACACAGCTGAGCAAGGTGCCCATTGCTGTCCTGGGGCTACACTGGCCCTCCTGGGAGGTAGCAGTGCTGTGCAGCTCCAGGGAGGCTGAAGTGGTATCAAACACTATCAGATATGGGCACCTCTGTGTTCTGCAAACCAGTGCTATTAGACCTGAAGCTAGAAAATTGGAGAGACTATTAAATTTTCATGTCTGAGAGTAGTCTACCAATGCCCTCTGGAAACAGTAGCTGCTAGCCTGGAAGAGAGTCTCTTCTTGCCTGTGACGGCTATGCTTAAAATAACATATCAGAAGCTTGCGTAAAAATAACTTTCCCTTATCTCTAACAGTGTGAAGTAGATGAAAAATAAACTGTACTCATGCCAAGAATAAACAGTCACGTTAGAGTGTTTAAATTCCTGATGCTGTGGCGTACTCCTGCTCTAGCATGGCATTTTAATGCCAATGCATTTCTTCCTCTTTCCCCAGTCACTGCCATCGCTTTGGATGCTCTGCCAGGGAGCAGTTGGCAGAACAGCAAAATGAGCAAATATGCCCAAACCCCATGTAGACCACCTAGGGAGAGAATTCTGTCCCCTAAATCTCCCCTAAATCTGTATTCCTGTCAGGTCTAAAAGCAGATGAAGTAGTCTTGTGGCTGTTTAACTGTATTACACCTGTAATACTCTGTATAAGTACATTGTTCATTCCTAAAAGCAAAGTTGCTGAGCAAGGAATTGACTTTATATAAGTAAATAATTCGGGGAAAATAGACAATTTGAGCAATAACAAGATGCAATAACATCTTATTTTTACTTCTCTTAGAAGTTTGTTTTTTACTCCATAGTACCTGGTGATGATGGTGTCTTCCAGTAATTTTGTGTAATCCTACTTGCATTATTTTTGTGCACACTGTTTTTCTTGGAAGTCAGTTCTTTACTCCTGAAATTCATAGAGCACGTTGAATAATCCAGCTTTTAGTGATGATGGGAAATGGGATAACCAGCCTTCTGAAGTTGAAACTGGTGAAGTATTTGTAGTGTGATATGCTGAGAAGACCTAAGCGATAATGCTTGGGGATACTACAGTGAAGTCATGAAAGAGTAAAAAGGAAAAGCTGAGAATGGTTGAAAGAGTCTGTTACCACCTGATGAATTAAAATGGATTAACAAGTTGGTGAGAAGTACCAGCCTTGCCTGATGGTAGGCTGAGCTCAGTGTTTTCACAATGCATAAAATGTCTAATTTGCAATGTATAGATCTTAAAAAAGAAAATGTAGCATATGTTTTGTACATATGTATGAAATGAAGGAGTCTGGCCCCTGTCCCCCAGGAAATAACTGGTTTTTCTTGGTGGAGGAGCTGAGGTAAAAAGGAAGGTGATGGAAATAATTTGCCAGGTTTGACTGAAGATAACTTGTGCTCAAAGCTTGTGAAGACAAAAGATGACAGAAGTAAACAGTTGCTATTTTATTTACTCAGTTTACTTTCATGCTAGAAGATGAATGCAAGAGGAAAGCCCATTACTGCTCCGTGGTGGGAAAGGGTCAGAGCAGGGCGGTTGTTTCCGTACGAGCTTTGAGCACCAGCAGCTGTCAGTTTTCGAAGGGAGGTGTTGTGTTCCTGTCCTGGCTCTGCAGCTCAGTGGCTGCTCTGGAGTTCGGCTTCCTCAGGGCTAGAAGTGGAATCGTGGATTGTGGCTGTTATGCTCTACTTTAAAAATGTAGCAGGTAGTCAGGATTTTCTGTTTTGTAACCTGGTCAATGTTGAGATTCACAACTAGGCACTCTTAGATGAGACTTTCTTTTGAGATTTTTGTATATGAAAAATGCTTTCTATGATAATGAAATAAAATGTAATTCAATGAAAAATTCTGAAAAAGAGTTCAAGAAGCTAAATGAGTTGATGCTTTAAGTGTATAGTATATTCCAGTAATGTTGAGAAACCTACCTGAAGTCAGTCATGTCTTTTTTTCTGTTTTACAGGTCAGCTATATTACTAGAGAGAAGGAGAGCTGTGGAAAAACTCAAGGTACCTAAAACATTTTACTGCCTGAATTCTTGCTGGGTTCTTGCTGGGTTCTTGCTGTGGTGTTCTAGTGTAATGATATGAAGGGGGAAGAGGGAACTGAATCAGTAAACGGCCACTTTTAAAGTGGGTTTGTTAAAAACCACAGACAAAATACCCATCACAATAATCTTATTAATGTTGTGCAGAGTACTTTGTGGGATGAAGTTGGACCTCAGCTTTGGTGTGTGTGCAAGAGTCTGAACAAAGCTGCATAATATTTGCTCTAAATATTTTATAGAACTGCATAGACATAAGCATAGTGAGGTGTCCTGCAAGTTACAGCCCCAGTGAGGTGGATAATTCCCTCTTTGTACAGTGGGGTACAGGCACCAGCTGATGATAAATATCATCAAAGAGGAGTGAATGTGGTGCTTGCAGCTTTGACATTCTTCACAGCAGGCAGCTGACTTTGCTAACAGCAGTTAACTGCTCTGTCTACAGTTCCCAAAGATGCAAAAGGAGTGGTATGAAGATGGCAGAACCTGAGCAGCAGTCTGTATTTTACAAGTTGGAATTGGGGATTCTTTTATACATTTTTCAGACATTCTGTTAATGTCCTACAAGTGTATCTGTGGTATAGATAACATATATCATGTTGTGGTCTTTATTTTTATAATAATAGGCAGCAAACATTCTTACAGTGGAGTCTTTTAGGGATTGAGTGCCTAATCTCTTCTCTGAAGTATTTTTTGTCTATCACTCTTTTCTGTAGCTTGCCAGGTCTTTATTAAAATAAGACAGTGTTATAACTTGCGTTTTCATGTCTGTTATGTAACTAAAAAGACTATATTAAAATTATCCTAGTATTTGGATAGGGCTCTTTTGGGGGATTTTTCTTAGCTGGAGAAAGTTTTTCTCCTTTCTTTGCTGTGAACTACTGCCTGTGAAATGCTATGCATACCTTGCAAATGGAACACTATGAGGCCGAAGCAGGGAAGGAGTCAAAATATTATCACTTCATCAAAACGGAAGGACAATGGCTTTTACTAATAAAAGCTGATTTTATAATTCTGTGCACTTCAAATTAAGAGGTGCTGAGCTGCCTTCTTCCACCAAGAGTGCATCAACTTGTTACTTGTGAGTGATATAGTGAGCCCTGGCACTTTCTGTCCAGTTGATGCTGAGTTTGCATTGTTCATAGCTGTTTAGGTTACTTGTGCCACACATGCAAAAGCAGTTTGCTACAGGTGAGAGTACAATCTATATGGAATTAATTTCTCAAATTTCTACTATTAATAGCTTTTAGAGACGTCAAGCATTTGCCTTTGTGATTGAGGGAAAAAATAATGGGTGTTCTCTTTTTGTTTGAAGAGTGTGAGAATTTAAAAGAAAGAGCAACTTACAGTCCTGGTAAAAATAAAATGTGTTCAGTTCTTGACCTGCTGGTGGGTAGTTATGCTTACATTGCAGGTGATACAAAACTACTCATGTCTGTTATTTGGACAGAATTGAAAATACAGGAGAGAAATCCTGTCCAAGAGCAAACCCAACATTGTTGTCGCTGGTGTGTTCATCTATAATGCCTTCCATTTCAAGAAACCGGGTCATTTTTTGGTCCTTTCACTTTGCTTTAAGATCATTCAGATCATTGCTTCCACATTTAAATTGAGGTTTTCTGTGATGCTTGGGGTATTGAAAATACAAGATCTTTTCCTGGGGTCTTGGGAGACTGCTAGACGTGGAGCCCCAGTGTGGCTGCATTCCCTGCAGTGCTGGACTGGCTTCTCCTGTAGGCTCCTGGTAAGATGAGAAGCTGGCAAAAAGCATAAAAAGGAATTAATGTGTGGCTGGAAAAAAGATACAAGGGACTCTCAGACATTTTATCTGGCGTCTCCAGTGCTGAAGGAGAGGTTTCAATCTCTTTGCTCATTTTAGACAAGAGATTTTGCTCCTGACGTTTTTTTGCCCCTCACTGTGCAGAACCTGTCAAATCCTTTCCCTGACACTTTCTCCCCCATCAGTCTCTCAGAAAGACTTCAAAAGAGATTTTTCCCAATTGCAAAAGGAACCAGGCATGGCCTTTCTTACTCACCCTGCATTTGAAGCATTGATAAGTAACATGTGGCTGACTCCAAACTGCTGACTTTCCCAGCCATTTAAGAAAACAGTTAGGAGTTTGGTTTTAAAAGAAACTACAGGATTGTTCTCCCTTCTTTGCAATTGCTCTTTTGTGTAATGTGCCCCAAGAGGTTTGATTCTTTTCTGTCTGAAGCAGTGAGAATTCACTACTGTCTTTCTGATTAACACATATTGAAAAGAAATGTCAAATTTTTAAAACTTTTCCATATGGGAAGGGTTTCTTTATTCATAATCTGTGTCACGCTCTTTGAGTTATAACTTTCTTTTTTTCTTTAATGCCTTTGGATATCACTGTTTGGAAGTGCCGTAGCAGAAAGAAAAATATTATTTTTAGAACTTGAGACTGAGTAAGAGGAGCCTGGAATCAAAATCTACTGTCTTGCATAATTGTTTAAACCTGCTACGCAGTTTGGCAAAGGTTCAGACTGAGAGGTCTTTTCCACAAAATGTGGTTGGGGCATCATCTTTAAAGACAGGGTATGCCTGAGGACAGCCCTGGTCCTTTTAATAAGAGTTAAGCTCACTTGAAAGGCCAGGCTGAAGATGAAGAAGAATGTAACCTGGGGAGTTTTGAGCTTATTCAGTAACTCCAGTCTAATGCATCTCATTATAATGATGGGAGAACATGGTATAACAATGGCCTTTTTATTTCCTGCTCTGTCTAAGGAGCAATCTAAAAGTAAATTATACAAAAATACAGTAAGATGCAAGACTAACCTAAATCTGTTTTTCAATCTATCACCTGAATTGATTTTTCTTTTAAAAATAATCACAAAACCCCAAGCCATCCCTGAAATACAGATAGCGTGGCTGTATTACCCATAACCGTTTAACCTGGTCAAATAAAATTCAGTGTTGTCTCTTAGCTGATGGGAAAGCTGCACTCCCTTCAGGAATGTGTGAGGAGGTCTCAGATCTTGAACTATTAAAACATTCAAAGGACTTGTTGGGGCTGTTTTCTGAAAACATCTCACAACTCTAAGATTCAGCAAGTTTGTAAAGTTGATTTTTTTTAATGCCTCTCTCTGATATGAAGCACATTTCTAAGCCACAGGTAGCATTACTCATTTAGGCTTTTAAAATCCCCTAACACATAGTACTGAGGAAGAGGTCAAAGTAGGGCAGAGCAGGACAGTTGCCAAAGTATTTTTGCATGTTACCAGTGTAGTTGACTAAAACTTTAGTCTGTGCCCTACTGGAAGTGTCAGCCTGTAGTGTCCCATTCCCGCCACCTGCACACACCCTGTTTTCCAGGATGGCTGCAGCAGCTCTGCTGAAGGTCACGTTCCTAACTAGGCTGCTGTAGTGTTGGTGGTTTTGAGCCCCTGGGCTTTCTAATCCTTGAGAGAGGCTAGGTGTTTGTGGCACTATTTTAAGCATGCTCTTGAGTACTTTCCTCCCACCCTGCCCAGTGCATCTTTCAACACTCCCTTTCCGTTCTCCAAACAACCCTCACCCCTTCCAGTCCATCAAGGAGGAACTGGGATGAACATTGGCACAAAATCCCTTTAGGCATGATGCTTCCTGGGTTCAAGCAAGGGAAAGTGTTTAATAAATGTTTGCTCCTGGATGTACAGTATTTCATGCAAACATGGAAAAATTGTTCTCCATCTTCTGTCAGCTACCAGCCCTGATTGAACCATATTTAATCATCCTAGAAGCCTGGGGTCGTCTGGCTAGATGTGAATTTATTGTCCCCTCTGAGCCCCATTGTCAGAGTGAACTTCTTGATTTTGGTCAGTTTTTTAATTGGTGCTGTTTTAAGCCACCCAGATGTGGCTTTTCAAATATCAGTGACTGTAGATAATCCTGTCTGCATGAATGATGAAATCAAGTCTGTGATAGAAGGGTATTTCTGCCTTAAATGTCTGTTTCCAGTAAATATTCGTAAAAAGAAGTTGTCTTGCAGTCTGATAACAAAGACAAATTTAAACACGGATTTGGGCTCATGCACATTTCATACAATTATATAATCTGATGCCTCGTTCTCTAGTGAATCAATTTAAAGCTTTTTTTATTCCTAGCATGAGAAGTTTCAATGCATAGAAGCCTGAGTCTTTGATTTAATCTCACTAAATATTTGTAGATGCAGACAGTAATATTTGTTCCTGCTGTATCTGCACTCTGTGTTTTTCTTGTTCAGATTGAAAGGTAACCACATTAATTTACGATTTGCATTTAAAGTCCCACATTTGTTGGACTTTTTCTTTCCTGTTGAGGTGAAGAAACTCTCTGGAACTCAGTTCCTGTTTACTTGGCTGTCTCAACCTTGTCCTGTATGGACGTGACAATGGTGTTGTATCTCCTCCACTTCTCCAGCTTTCCCTGCTTGGGGTTGTGCTCATGCTGAACTGAGCTGTTCACTGTGACCAGGTCATCAAAACACTGGAGCTCTGCCCAGATACTCATAAACAAATGAAATAAAATGTAGGATATATGTTGTGCAAGTTAAAGTAATCTAAGAGAATTAAAAAAAAAAAAAAAAGATAAAAGGAGGTCCTGTTCAACAGGACAAAGTTGTTGCCTTTCTCCTGAAAAAACACTTGCTTTGTGTGTAGCTCCTGTTGCTTTTAGTACATATGTGAAAGAGCTGTTGGGCTGTTGGTTGTGTTTTTAATAATTATTTTAAAAACATAATAATTTTCAGCATAGATTGTTGTTACAAATAAGAACCTGGTTCTCTGTAAACTCGACACCAAGTGATAATTGTCTTGTTTCAAAAGAGCCAAACCTAAAGTTTCTCTGGCATAAACAGACTAAATTTGAGCACTTGTACTGCTTCTCTCACTGTGATGGAAAGCTGGAGTAGCTTAGAAGTTGAGGGTGAGGAAGTTTAACAAATGAAACAGGAAAACATCACCTTAGGATACTTCGAGAATTGCTTCTACTTCGATGATCCACAGCAGTAAGGAAGGCTTATCCAAATTCCTGCAACCTTTTAAAACACGAGTAGGGTGCTTGAAGCGAGGATCCCTCTTCCTCGGGCACGCTGCTAATCCCTGCGTTCACACAGAATTTCTGTAGCTGTTACTTCTGCTGTGGATTTAGGAAAAAGACATTCAGGCTTTCCAAGACAGTATAGCTTTAGAAGGCTTTATTTTAGTTATGTTAAAATACTGAATTGTTGGGGCTGCTGGGTTGGGTTTTTTTTTTTTCCTTTTGTCCTTTGCTTTTTTTTTCCCCACAAGTGCCTGGAATGTGTTAGAGTGTTGGATTGCTCTTTGCCATTTTCCCCTTTCCTTTTTCAAGGTCCTTTTCATGGAAACAGTTTTCTGGCAGCTGATAAGTTTCTGTATCTCATTCCCTGTCAAATTCCTCAGTCCATGTGATAAAGAGTTTCATGGGAGGCAGGAGGAGGAAGAGGACAGCATTCATGTGAAGTCTCCGATTGCAGCAGGGAGCAGAGGAGCTTGGTGGGCACCTCCAGAAGGAATTGTAGGGAGTGTGTGTTGCCAAGCATGGGGAAAAGCACTGGAGCTCTGGCATTCACCACGCAAAAACCTGTCCTTTTTCAGTTGACACAAGAAGGCTGTTAAAAGTTAGTAGTACAGATTGTTTTATCGCATCCTGTTAATTATAAATTAATGAAGAACAGCTCTGCAAAGAGGAGCTGATGGAATTCTTCAGTTGCTTGTGACATGGCGATCAAATTTTCAGCTCTTTCTGTGTGATGCTGGAATTAAAGCTGGAAATGCTCTTCAGAATTGCAGACTGATATTTTAGATGATCAGGCTTATAACTGCAAGAGAACAAATCTACCTTAAAATTAAATATTTTTTCCAAAAGGTAAACTCATTCTACTTTAGTAGTATTATAGCCATTAATGAAATGGCTTTAAATGTGTCTCTCTACATCTACCACATTGTACTTAATTTTTTTTAATTGCTCCTTGGCTTACGAATAAGTCTGTCCTGATGACTTAAAATTGCTGAATCTTTGTAAAGCATAAAAAACCCAAATGTGGCTAGATGTATATTGTGTCTTTACTGTAGAGATTGTTGGATTTTATCTGGTTTGGCTTTTTTCATCAATGAGCAGAGTGAATGAGGAATATGTGTTTTAAAATTGGATTTTTCTTTTTTTCTAAAGTAGTTATAAACCTTGAAACTCTCCCACTCAATACCAATTTAACTTTAGCAACAGTCAGTGGGTTTGTGATTTTTCCCCCCCCTTCACTTATTGAACTGTATTCAGAAATTACAACGTCCCTAGCAAATGTTGATATTTATAGTCAGTTTTTTTGTTTCCTCTCTGCTGAAGCTGGATTTGTGTAAATTCTTAACAGCTCAGTTGTAGTAACATGAAGATTTTCTCTGTCTGCTAGTGACCAATGACTCTTCATAGAAGAGTCTGTTAAATGTGGAAGTAAGCTTCAGATTTGGCTTCACTGTGTGTCAGGTTAAAACAAACTCATTCGAGTTCTTTGCAGCTGATGCTCCTTTAATTCTGCTCCTCCTGCAGAGCTTTTGCTGCTAAGACTTGCCAACGCTCAAGTCTCTGCTGGTTAGCAGCATGGAGTGCTAGGAACTGTGATTTGTATTGTGTCATCTTAGGCTGAGGAGAGTCTTGGTTGAAGGGGAATTTGTTCACTAACAAAGCATGAAAGTCTGATTTCTTTATGCTCTGCATTCAGAAACAGTTTTCCAGTGGTTGACAGTTGCTGCTATTGCTGTGTCTACACCTTAATGTAGAGATATGGAGGATTTCATGTCAAGTAGTTTGGTTTGAAGCTTATCTATACCAGTAACCAGAGTAACCTATAATTCTCTTAATTTTAAATTCAATTTATTTAATCACGTTTTTTGGATTAACAGTAGTGCAGGTACACAAATCAGTGAGTGCATTGCTGAATCAAATGTGTTTATTCTTGGTGGAAATGGACCAGTTATACTTGACATAGGCTGTTACTTTAGATTGAGTTAATTCTTCTAATAAGCTAAAGCAGTCAATCCCTCAAATATTACAATTAAACAACAACAGAACAAACCCATCTGCATTCTGTTTGCAGTCTTTTGTGTTCCTTAAAAAATTTTGAAACATTGTAACACGCGTGAATCCCAGTAGTGGTTCTACTACATTGACCGTATCACCTTGATGTTTGGAGCAGCAACCTGCTACCATGAAGGTATGGAAGGAGGCAATTTTGGTGCTTCCAAAGCCTGTTGGTACAAGTCCCAAGCTTGTTGAAGGCAGTGACTCCAGAAAGCATCAGTGTTGCTTTCAGTATGTTTGCGTCTGGCATATCAAAGCTGTTCTTACCTGGCTCCCAGTTATGTGTCTGTATGAAACAAGTTCAGAGCAATTGCAAAGAAGGCAGAACAATCCTGTAGTTTCTTTTAAAACCAAACTCCTAACAGTGTTTTCTTAAATGGCTGGGGAACTAAGCGCTGCTGTTTCCCTGCCAGCCTTCTGCCTTTGCTAGTCATAAAAATGAGAATGCTTGTTATAAGGAAGTTAAAGCCTGCAGGTAGTAAAGTAGCTTTTTAAAGAATTAATTAGAAGTTGGATAAAATATATACCCATCTACCAAAGACTTCAAACTTTTTGTTGTTGCTGCTTTTTATTTTTAAGAGGCAAGGAGGGGTTTATAGCCGGGTTTCAGAATCTCTTAGCAACGCAGAATCATCTTTCAAAAGTTGAAGTTTTTGGTGAAGAAAATAGAAAGGAAAAAAAAAACTCTCACAAATTAAATTTTAAAGTATAATAAGTCTGGCCAAAAGATATTCTGAGAAACAATTTGCTAAAGATATCAGAGCCGACAATAAATCATTTAAATTGAATCATTTCAAGTACATCAGGAATGAACATCCTGCCAGACAGACTGGAGAGCTGATAGATGACTGAAGTATAGGAGAAATACATGGTGAAGATAAGGCACAGAATAAAAGTTAAATGATTTTTATCCAAGTTGACTTTGCTGAGAGATTTTAGGGCAGAACTTCACTTTGTAGGTCATATTTTGAGAATTGGTCTTAAATTGGAATGTTGGTAAAAAAGATTTTTAGAACATAGAAAACAAAAATAGCAAATTGCCAGGAGTAGATACCATTTGTCCAGGAGAGCTTATGGTAACCACCAGTGACAACATTGATCTGGCAACTGTGATCTGTTACTTAAAATGGCTGCAAGATCAGAGGCAGGAAGACAGGCAAACACAATCTCAATATATTAAAAGCATTCCAGGAATAGTCAGGGTACCACAGACCTGCAGGTCTGTACAGGCAAGTTGATATATTTCATTAGGAACAAAGACCACAAAATTGGTAAACGCGTGGGCAAATACGTGGGCAAAAATTTATCTCAGGATTTGAGGAAAGTGCACATGTGCATTTCAGATAGATGGCCTTTAACCTTAGGGTGGGACATGTAGTTATTTAGGTCTCTTTTTCCTCCTCTTCAGCTTGCAGAGTTGAACTTGCTGTTGGTGTCAGATGCAAGAAAAACCCCAGTCATTTGCTCTGTAATCATATAACTTTTTGAAAAACTTTTTAAAAAGGCAGAAACAGAACACTATACCACAATAGTAACTTTGTGATAAATTAGATGGATGTCAACAAATAACTGGATTATAGGGAATAGTGGACTGAAATTAACTGTATTGCCTCGAGAACACTAAATTATATGTATGTAGTAAAAAACTGTGACTGCTGATGTACATGAATTTAGATGTGGATGTTTGTTTAATTTTGGTCAATTTCTGACCACAAGGTGTAGGTGAAGCTTAGTTTGTGATAAGTGTGGCATGGTCAGTAAGGAGACTCCTATGAAATCTGCCAAGTCTGAATTTTCTCCTGTCTTCGTATGTGATTGGCACACGTCAGACTGAATGTTTGTGACTCTTTTTTACATTGCTGATAGCACACGATTCTTGGTAAGAAGATACACAATAAATAAGGTAAAGTGTCATCTTGGCATCAAATACTAGGCTTTAGGAAAAAAATGTTGTTTGGACTGAAAGTGGCTTCAAGCTTTTTCATGGCTACAGTCTCTTTAAGGTACTTAATGATGGTGAAATAGCTTTAAAGTGAAACAGATTTACTAGACCAGCTGAAAGGCCCTCTCCAGCATCTGTCAGCTGTGTACCAGTTTTGTACCAAAGAATTACAAAATGAGCAAAGGTTACCAGAAAGGTCAGGTTACTTCCATGGAAATATTTTCTCTGACCAAATCTGTCCTTTAAGCTTTGGGATATACACTGTAGATAAATTTGTGTTACTCTCTTTCAACCATAAAACATGAAGCTTGCACTGTTGCTGGTTTGCACATGTTGTGTCATATGGAAGAAAGCGTATATTTGTAGGTGGGTACTGATAAGCTTGTATGATTTAGAAAAGTATTCAAAAATACTTTCCTCTTCACCATAACTTAGTGTTGTGTGCTTGTCATGAATCATGCTGATTCAACCCTGGCTCATCTAACTGTCATATAAGGAGGGGAGCTTAAAGCAGCTTTTACAAAATACATTTTGGTGCAGTACATTCAATACATTTCACTGCAATAAACTCTTCATTGCCATGAATACAGCAAGGTGCTTGTAGTGGGCTGGTGGGTGCGAGGGGTTTGTTGCTGCTTTTACTCCACTTTCAGCATGAGCCATTAAAGGATTTCTAGTATAATGGAGTGCTTTGTTTATTTACGTCATGCTAACATTGAGATGTAGAGACTGTAGTACCACGTTGATGTCCAGAGGTGTGAGTTGTGCAACACATTTGCTAGCTTTTTGGCTCAGTTTTCTTTCTTGACAGCAACAATAAAATACAGAAGACAGTCTTTGAGATGCACGTTAGCTTCAAGCACTTACTGAGAATGGGAGAGAAAACATTGTCATTACTTTAAAAATCATTTATGGAACTTGTTAAACACTATTTCCTATTAAACTTGTTTGCTTTATAGTAGTCCACGTGGATGAACATTTTTGTAACGAAGTAAATTTGTGTTTTGATTGCGAACGCAATAAAATGTCTGCTACCTTTCTTCCATTCCTCCTTCCTTCACTTTTCCTCCTGCTCTGCTCCCTACCAGTTGAGATTTTATTTCTGTATATTTTTTAAGGAATTGGTCATATATTTTTACTTAATGATTGTTATGTTGGCAGCTCTTGCACTTGGTATTCTGAAACCTTGTTTGTGCCTGGTGACAGTTTCTCACAGCATATTTTAGTCTACACTCACACGGTTGCTGGGTCTTGGGATGTGCTTGGCACTGCAAGGTTCTTGTTTTATACTGTGTTATATCTCACTGCTGAGAATTAGTCAGTAATATGTGTTGTTGACTTAGGCAACATAAAAAAGACCTCTAGTTGTGAGATGCGTAGAAAAGTGTACTACCTGTTGTGCATGTGAATTGCAAGATTTTAATGAATAGGCTCTTGTTTTTAAATCTACCACTTAGATTTTTTTTTTTTTTCCCCCTGGGCTGACAAAATAGTTAAGTGATCTCTTCTAATAT
The DNA here is from genome assembly GCF_000691975.1 of Corvus brachyrhynchos. Lineage (NCBI taxonomy): Eukaryota > Metazoa > Chordata > Aves > Passeriformes > Corvidae > Corvus > Corvus brachyrhynchos. The sequence continues at coordinate 956,935 of NW_008238346.1, forward strand.
GTTCACGCTGTCTTGCCTGTAGCTTGTCAGTGTTTTAAAGCAGCACGTGCCTTGCATAACTCAAGATTTCTGCAATATCAATGCCTGCTTTTGGATTGCATGCCTCTGTTGGAACCAGTGTAAGTCTATGGTGCAGCCAATGAAGTCTAGATAATTACTCACTTCTTGCCAGAGAGAGCTTAATTAGACAGCGATTTCAAATGCTATGTAATTATCTAAAGTTAGGCAAAAAGAATCGCACTCTACGACTTAATGGTTTCACAAACACAAATGTTGAACACGAAGATGTTAAGTTTCAGTACTTCGTACATAATATAGATGATAAATGAAAACTGTTGCTTTAGGACTTAGGAATTTTTTCTTTCAAACTGGGGACTTTTAGACATTGAGCAACTTTGTTCCCGATACACATCTCGGAGAAAAACTTAAGTCATCCCAAGTGACTCACAAATTATTTAACCGTGAATTGTGAACTTCTCTTGCAAGTTCAGATGGTGCTATTTATCTTTAACCATTCTGTGATGTAAGCATTTCTAGGCACAATCAAAGAACTTCCCTATTTCAGTAATTATTCCAGAAAATGTGATATGTGTTCATTTTCAGCATGAGTAAAACAATTTGCTTGTGTTACAGCTGGATGTGAAAATTAGGGACTTTCTAAGCCCTTTCTGCATTCTTTTAGTGTGAAATTTTTTGCTGTGTATCAAATCTGAGAGGTGTGCACCACTAAACCTCACTATTACTCATCTGTAAGTCTGGTTTGGGACATAAGTGCTATGTGGGCTTGGAACCCTCTCTGCATCTGAATTTTAGCCTTAGTGACTAAAATTTATTTCCAGCTTGAAGCATCATGTCTAAATTAAAATGGTAAATCCTTAAGAGCAGAAGAATTGTGGTTTATTTCTGGGATAGATCTTTCATGCTTTTAAGCAATACTTAGATCTTGGATAGGTTTGCTGCACAAGAGAGAATTTTGCTCTGGAGAAGATGTAGCAAACAGAGAAGAGACTAGTCAGTGAAGAGCTGTGTTTAGTTAGCCAGTTGGCATATGTGCACTTGCAAGATTCACTTGAATGATTTCTATTTGTAGTGCTCAGCTGAGTTCTACTGATACAGTGAAACTTACTGTTATCGCTTTTAACATCTATCAGTATTTTCACAGCCTTCTATCAAAATATTGTTGAAAACTGAGCCTGAGAAACAAATTTGAAATCTATAACTAACACCCATTCTAGTTAAGTATGGCTGGGGGGAAAGTAATTTTTAAGCTATGTAATTTTTTTAAGGCATCTACAGCTCTTATCACCATTCCCTACTTTACTGAAATATCTTCTGTTTTGAGGTAGGTCTAGAAAAGCCTTTTATCCTTCTGGGATTTTTAGATTAAAGACTTCTCCAGGTTCTGCTGTTTAAGAATACCTTTGTCCTGTATAGTCCAGTATTGAGGATAAGTAGGATATTAAGAAATATAATTATTTGCATTGCAGCACTTCATGTGAAAAGAACTAATGGTCTTGGAAAGGTGGCCTACATACTTTGGAGGCCTTGGCATTGCTGAGTGTGATGTGACTGACTGATCACCTCTAGAAACTTTCTGTGCATGTTTCTAATATGTGGGAAAGACAGGTTTTGCTGTGGCAGACAATAAGCAATGTAGGAAATCATCCCCGAGTGGATTTGCCCAATGTTGAGTAGCTTAAAAAAAAATTGTGGGAAGAATGATGAGTGCTGCTCTTGCTTTCCAGTAGCAGTGGAACTATTCATGCAGCAATATAGTGAGATTACTTGCAGTCTAAATTGTGCTACACTTCTGATGTAAAAATGTGCTGCCTCTGTTTACCCTTTATTGAGTCATTGGTTCCAAGAGAGAAAAAAGAGATGGTATTTTAAGCCATTTGTACAAATTCCTATCTTCCAGTCAAACATAGGATTTGGATTTACTTTCCTTGGGAAGCTGAAATTACTGAAGATCCTCTGCTTTTGTATTTTCCAAATGATAACGCTGCATGTTTGTATAATAGTTTTGGAGATTATACCAATCTTTCAGAAGCATTGCTCTAAACTTTAGAGATCCTTTTTTAAAAAGGTAATGTTTAAATATTTCATCAATCTTGTTTGCTAGAAGGATATTTTTCTCCCATTTTTTTTATTACTGTATGGACATGATATTACAGTCTTATTTCTGCAGAATGTTTTTCTTTCCACACATTGGGGCACAAGCCTGTAGTTTTAGCAGACTCAGTTTATTCAGCAACATGCACAAGCTGGTACTTCATTGATTTCTTATAAAGGGAATGACCCTGTGATAGTTACTTCTTACCATAGGTACTGGTCTTGAAAATGGTCAAGTGAAAATACTTCCCTATTGGTGTCATTCTTTTGAATACCTGTGCAGATGATTGAGTGCTTCAGCCAGTGAAAAGGTGACCTGCTGCTACTAAAGATCAAAGGAGCTCTTTTTTACTGGTGGTATTGGAGCTGAAGAAAAAAATGCCAGTAATATATATTAGAAGTGTTTTGCTGTGTATGGCTTTACCCAGCAAGAAGGAATCAATTTGGAATTTTTAAATGGGGACTGGCTTGAATTGAGGGAGGAAAAAAAATACATGTTGTTTTTGTTTTTAAAATATATTAGAGGAAAAAATGAGCTTCTCATGTAAACTGGTGACTTCGAGTGGGATGAAATTTCCAGGGCTCAGCAGGGTGAGGTTTGTTGATGGTATCAATAGCATCCCCCTTTTATATACTCAAGGCCTTTCCTGAAATCCCAAGGATGACATAAGGGAATTTCATTCATAGGAAAGACTCTAAAGGACTGAATTCTGCCTTAAGTTCTGGAGCTTCAAGGCTGCAAGCATTGGTGAGATTACTTACCAATAAGTAGTAATTTCTTACTAATAAGTCTTACTCTCAAACAGATGGAGCTGAGTCTCTATAACAACTTTGCTGGGAAAGTGCGATCCCAAGTGAAAGTGACAGCTTTTGTAAAGTTCCCCCAAATCCCAAATCTGACATCAGCCAACGTAAAAGCACCTTGGCAGAGCTGATGTAGACGTGCAGGTTTCTGAGGTCATCCCACCTTGTCTCTGCCAGTGATGGTTGTGTCCTGCATGCTGAGCTTGGCTTTGCTGGCGGCTCCGCTTCCCCCCTCGACCGCCCTCTCCCCCAGATAACTTTATCCTCATAACACAGATACTCAGCACTCCAGTCTGGATTTCATTTCTTCTCCTTCAGCTCCGAGTGATCTCGCGCGCATTCCTGACGCGTTACCAGCAGCCCACATCTCCAATAGTGCCATATCAGCTTTCAGTGGCCAAAGCTCAGAGGGGAAACAGGCCAGTTCCTCCATGCGCAAACAGCTGGGCAGTTGTGGATGGAATTAATTGCTGATATGCACTGGCTGTGTTTTTCTTCTCTTGTCATTTCCTTTGCAGCTGTGAAAGGCAAGGTTTTAAGGCTTTGAAAACAGCTCAGACCTCAGTGGGAGTAATGTAGGAGTACTGAAATGTATGTGTAGATTAGGATTTGCGTACAAAATAAAACCTCTCCTAAGCTGTAACAACCAGCACTGTTGACGTTGATATTTAAATTCCAGGTGCATCTTCCAGAAGTAATTTCTGACTTTGGTTTTCCAGCTTGGGAAAAAAGGCTGTTTGAAGAGATTTGGATTTCTGGAAGCCATAATCATTGTTTTCTGAAAATCGGAGTCTGAAGTTGAGCACTGAAAGCAATATGTTAGGAAAATGGTTGTCTTCCATGTATAGTCTTGGAGCTATTATACAAAATGGACTGATGCTGCTTTAGCCAAATGTGAAACAGTCAAGTTGCTGAAAGTCATGTTCCAGGCCAGCAGTTATGGGAAATTTATCACGGGGTTGGAAAACACATATGTTATCAACAGGACTGCATGTCTGCCTCGAGGCTTCACCCAGCCCATAACAATCCAAAAACAAACCACCCATCACAAATCAAAAAATGCTGTCGAAAGTAGATTCTAAGCCCTAATGGTGTCAGAAGCTGCAGCATGCTGGGCTTAGTTGTTAAATCAGTGGAAAAATGTATGATACCTATTGTTGAAGATAATATTTTGTGAGCTTCCAGTATGCAAGTGCAACAGATATTTCCCCCTTTGTTTTTTAAACTGTTTTAAATGAGCTTTTGTTTTATGGAATTGTTATATCTCCCCTACTAGTAGGCTTATGCTGCCATGCAGTTTACTCAGGGGAAGATCTCTAAGCTCTTTTGCCAAAATAATTACAACTCTCCTAGGTATTTTACTAGCACACAGTATTTGCATATCGTATATTTATAAATAGTCTCGTACCTAGAATGGATTGTTTAAACAAATGCTCAAAAAAGATTTTGTTGTTTTAAGACCTGGTCTTAATAACTAAATAAATGAAGTTGTACAAATATGCTGAAAATGTCCCACCAGCTTGGGTTGTGCAACTCCTTGTGCCACAAGATGTGTATTTCAGAGGTCCCTCTGAAACCAAGGCCATTATTTGTGGTAAATACTGTGCAGAGTGAGGAAGGATTGACAAACCAAGATCTTAATAAATAAATAAATAAATATTGCACAACTCTTGAAAGGAGACAAACTTTCAGTCTCAGCACCCACATCGGCCAAACTCTTGCAGAGGCTGCTGCAGAGATTGTCCTTGCAGCAGATACAAAGGAGTGCATCCTTACATCCTAGTTTTTCAGCCTTCCATGCAAGGGATTTCCGCTGCGACCTTGTCTGTCATAGCTAACAGCACGCAAGGGGACACCAGCCCAAGTCTGGCTCACGTGGTATGCAGGAAGTTCAGCTGTAGTAATTTGATTGTGAATCTGAGCCAGAGAGTCAGTAACTCAAATCATGGCTGTTACTTCATAGAATGAAGGTTGGCTCTTTTAAAAGGCTTCTAGTTTTTATAGCTGAACAAAAGTTAATTATTACATAAGTTGTATGCTATACATATGCATATATATTTTCATATCTTATTATAAATATACATGTATCATAGACACCCTTTTCCATATCTGTCATACTAAGTACTTTTTTGGCAGGTAGCAGAAGTTATGGAAACAATTAAAATTCCTGTGCAACACTGGATTACTTATTTGTTTGGAACAGTGGGTGGTGTTACAGGGAGGGAAAAAAAGGCAGATCTGTACTTCAAAACCAAAGTGTAAAAGCATTCTGGAGTGGTTTTGCCAAAAGGTCTTTTTGTCAATTTGTGTTTGAACAGAAAGGTCTGAGTATCAGGAATAGAGTTTTGGGGTTTGCACTCTGGTGTATCTTGTTAGTAAATATTTGAGGAATTATAGAGCTGCAGTTGTTTTTATGACCAGTAACCAACAGGTGATCCTTTCAAGGCAATACAGTGTATGAGAACAGAGTTCTTAATTGCCCTGGAGTGTAAGAAGTTGTTAAAGTTTAGAAACTGGTTGTTCTCTGCTCTGCCTTCACTTTAATCTAGTGCCTGTCTGACTGAGAGATTAGGAGTAGCAAAAAACCCAACCAGTTTTAAGGAGCTCATATAGTAGCTGGGCAATTTAATTTCATCCAGCAGTGAGTATCTTGATCCGGAGAGTCTGCACTGTGTTTTCCTGTGGGTTACATGACAGGTTGGTGGCATGATTTGCTTTGCAAACCTGTAAATGAGTTCATGTTTGTGAATCTTTTAGCTGTGGTTTCTTTCTCCACCCTTTTCTTATGAATAAACTTGAAAAATATTTAGGACAAGATTTCTCTGGACTTGCCATGTCTGATGATATCTTTTTTAACTGTGGTCTTTGTATATATGTACTTCTAAAACAATTGGGAGGTGTGGTGCAGTGAGCTTCCTTGGAGGGAGGAACACTGTTAGTAAAGATTACTGATTCTGTGAGAAGAGTCAACTACAGAAAATGCTGCAACTAACACTGTGGCTGGGAGGAGTCTGTGGCTTTCGTTTTTAACTCCCTTTGGGTTTTGCCAGTGACTCGGAGCAGGGAAGTGTTTGGTCAGTTGTGGTGTAACAGTGAAAATATTCTTGTCTTCCTGACAGCTACATTTATCAATATAGTAATAAGTTCAGTGTCTTCAACAACCACCTGACCTGCTACATGAGGAAATTGTATGCAGTTAATAAATACTTTAGATTGTTCTGTATGTGACTGACAAGCCATAGTTGACTAATGAAATACAGGATTTGGCAGTACTAAAGCTCGAGACATCGTTGAGTGAACTTTGTGTAAGAGTGGGTTCATTCAATAAAAAATAAAAGGAGCATTTAAAGAGCCTTTTATTCCTTTCATAAAGATGCTTTGTGCTGTTGCAGTTGTGTGTTTGATAGAATGGTTGGGGATGGATGCTGCAGAAAGTTGTCTTGTAATTTGAGTGTCTTCTATTTGAGACCTGCATGATTTTTATCTTCGGTGTTGTGACATGACTGGTGAGTTACAGTTTCTGTGCTTGAATGGAGTTTCCCACTATAGTTAGTATTGACGTATCCATAAATGAGTCTGTTAGCATTGGCCATTCTGCATATTATGGGATGGATTGGGGGTTTGTTGGTTTAGGATTTTTTTTTTTTCTTTTTTAGGAAATGAGATCTGATTTTGCTTCTGCTTAAGCCAAGGAGAATGCCAGACTCAGTAGGACTGGGCTCAGAGTTTTGAGTATATGTTGGCAGCTAAAGTGAACACAGCCACATGGGGCACAGGGCTGATTCTGCTGTACCATGGTTCCCTGTACCTTTGAGGTTTTAATTTTAAGTCTGTGAAATAAAATAAATTGAATGTTTTGGTTTGTGGTTGAGTTTGGTTTTGGGTTGTTGTTTTACTTGTTGGTTTTGGGTTTTTTTATAGGTAGGTAGTCTTGATGTGTTTTAGCACATGGCTCTAAAACAGTTCGTTGCTGGTCTCACAGTCGCGGCAATTGTTGCGCTGTAGTTCCTCAGCTCCCTTTACTGTATCAAAGTAGTTCAGCCTCTGTGAGTATGTGTGCTAATGGGTTTTTATAGTGTGTGAGTAGTAGTAGACTAGAAACTCTCCCATATTAGTCATTGCAGTGTGATAGATAATAGAGAAGTCTGTTCTCATTTAAAGCTATAGCCGAGTGCATGAGGCAGCCTTCATTAATATATACTGCAACTGCATCAAATTTCTTCAATTACATCAGAGAGATTCTTACGATAAAGGCATGACCAGCTAGTTTTAAATTGTCTGTTAAATTCAATTTCCTAGTATCCAAAAAAAAAAGTACCCAAGTATTTTAAAATACATAAACCGGGGAGAAGAGATGAAAAAAAAGCTTCTAACTTCCAGTAGATTAATCATGCTTTCAACATCTGGAACGAAGGTTTTTCTTAAACACAGTTTTGAGACATGCAGTATTAATCCCAAAGCTTTGTGAGGGCATGCAGAGCTTAGCCTAGGAGGCAGATACTGAGTTCTGGCATTAGTTTTTTTTGCATTGTTTCCACATTCTGGCACTCCAGTCCATTTCCTCGCCTCACTGAGCACTGAAAGGGACATAAATTGACATAACTAGATTTTTGTGACTGGGGCAAGGGAAGCAGCCTGAAAGATAAACTTTAACCTGTCATCCTGTCAACAAATTTGCATTGTTACAAAAGTAAGAATTTATACATCATGGAGTCAAGAATAGTATGTAGGGACAATGCATTAAGATAAAGAAAGTGCATATCTGAAGTTATATTTTTTTCAGCCTAAAAATAGAGTCTAAACATCCCACTGTCTGATTTGCTTTTCCATAAAAAAATTTACTTTTTCATTTTTCTGTCATAAAAAAAGCTTTGAGTACTCTCACTGGCCTAAAGCAAGGAAGTTTGAACTACGACAAAAGTTAATGGGAAAGTAATGGGAGAATTTGGCCTGTCCCTGTAGTTTTGGGACTTCAAGCTTCTCTAAGCAGTCTATACTGTGTCTTGAGCATGCTGCAGTTCAGTTATGCAACCTTGGGAAATTTCTCTCCCTCTGAATGCACTCTGCCTTTATTAAGGCTAATGGGAGTCATGTGTTCATGTCAGTGGGAAAGCAGACCCTTAAAAATCTTTCTGGTAGATTTGGTGGAAACAGAGCTCACGTTCGTTATTGCTGTTCTGGGCAGTTGGATGTCTCATTAGCGGAATGTTAATGATGTTCAGTGAACTTCATTATTGGACGAGAGGATGTGGTGAAAATATAAAACAAGTGACTTTTCAATCTTACAATTTCCTGTATTGTTGGATTAATTTCTGCCTGTTGTGTCCTTTCTCCCATCCCAGTACTTACACATTATTACCTGGAGTCTGGTGGATGTGGTACTGGGGGTGCTTCAGCCCTGCTGTCGGGGCTCTCTGCCCTGAGCCCGTGCTATGTTCCCCTCTCCTGGGAAACTTACAGAGCAACCATCAGATTTTCAATCCTTCTGCAGCTTCAGGCAGGGAGCAGGTTATAAACATCCAGCAGGTTTTAGCCGTGGGACTGTCAATGCGGTATCTTTACAGGGACCGCCATGTGTGGAGGGAGCAAACACGGCTTTGCACAGCCCTGCGGGGAAGATGGCAGTGAGACCCACGCCATCCCTTCACTGAGCAGATGTTCCTGCCTGCCCCCACTAACAAAAACAAACCCACCATCTCCCCGCCAAGCCGCAGGATGGGCTGGCCCCGACGTGAGGCCGAGCCCTTGGCCGGCGGTGGGAATTCGCTTACCCTCGGAAAACGCGGCCTTTCGTTTTATCTAGCCGAGGCAACCGCAGGGGAACAATGGGTTATTAGAGCATTGGAACAAGGCAGGCTTTGAGTGACCCCTGCGTTACTGTGTTGTGCAGGCGAGGCTAAAAGGAGAGATTGGCGGCCCTCAGAGTTAATTTGGCAGCTGGTGCGTGGGGGCCTGGGCTGGTGGTGGGTGTGAGGCGAGGGTGGCCATGGAGGGAGCAGGGAGGGCTTCCCCTCAGAGCTGTCTCTGGGAAAGGGGAAGAAGTAAACACAGAAACAGAGAGCTGGCAGAGTTAAAAGTGTTCAGTTCGTTTTTTCTTTCTAGTACAAAATCTGTTTTCCTTCATTCTTCAGCTTTTAAGACAAAACTGTTACCTTGCTGATTTTTGTCGCTGTGACAGTAAGAGTGGCTGGCAATGGCTGAATGGCAGGTGAAGTGTCCGGTCACAAGCAGAAAGGTGCTGGCCTCCCCAGTTTTTCATGGAATGGCACAGACAGGCTTTCACGTCCCGTGCAAGGTCTGAACGTTGTGATCTTAAATGTAGCGTTTGGAGGTGTCGTCCTCCCTGAGGCTCGTCCTCCCTGAGGCTGTGCACATCTGTAAGCAGTTAGGTAGATTATCCCATTGACATCTCAGAAATTACAGTCCCAGAATCACAGAATAAACTGAGTTGGAAGGGACCCACAAAAACCAAGTCCAGCTCTTAGCCCTGTAAAGAAACATCCCCCAGAATCACACCACATGCCTGAGAGCATTGTCCAAGCACTTCTTGACCTCTGTCAGACTTGGTGCTGTGATCAGTGCCCTGGGGAGCCCGTTCCAGTGCCCAACCACCCTCTAGGGGAAGAACCTTTTTCTCATGTCTAACTTTCTGTACTAAGAATTTGTTTTTCCAGAGGAATAAGGATGTAGGGCAATGTTTTAATCTACCAGCAAGGTATGTTCCATCTATGTGTGTTGCTGGTCTTAAAGGTGCACTGTAAGTATAAGCGCTCAAATTTCAGTGCTGGTAAAATAAGTAGAGCTGCAGAGTGGACATGAATTTTGAGAAAATCCAGAAGGAACACAACATTCAGATGTTTGCCAGTAGCAATACTCATCTTTTGTAAAGCAGAAACCAGTTTTTTAGTTCCTCAGCTTTCACTTGCACACATACCCCTAAAAACAAAAAAAAAGAAACCAGCCTTCCTGATAACACTTGAGACTGTCTTGGGTAGAATTTTCCTGCCTCCAGGGCTGGAGGAGGAGCCCATCCAGTGAGTTATTTGTAGGTCAGTTGTCTTTCCATGATGAAGAATAACAAGGTGATGAAACGAGCTTTATCTTCTGCACTGGTGTATCTATTTCATGTTGAGATTTTATGTGTATGTTTTAATGTGTGTTTTCTCAAAGCATGTAATAATGAAGAATTGTGGCATCCCCTTCCTGGGTAGTTATCTACTCAATATGCAAATGTATTCCCAATGCCCTGAGTAGAAGCCTGCTGGAAGCCTCCCAGTCAGTCCTCACTGAGCAGTTCCTGCATTGCACCTGAGTGTCCAGAACCAAAGACTTTGCTGTCACTTTGACGGAAGCAAAACAGGCTCTCCATGAAGGAGGAAATATTTAATAGTTATGATGTGCACATATTTCTTTTTTCTTTTTTTTTTTTTTTTTTTTTTTTTTTTTAATCAGTTGGGGAAAAACAAGCGAGGGCAGCAGCTGTGCCATGTGAGCGAGTGTGTCATGAGCCTGCTGGGCAAGGCATAGTGAAGGGCATTATTCTGCTGGGAGGTTGGCACTGGCCATGGCCCTCCAGAGTTGCCACAAAGGATTTTCTGTTCGACATCTAACGCAACAAGCACATTCATATGTTTGCAGAGGGTTGCCATGGAAACCATGTAAACTGTGATGCTGGCAGACAGAGGCAAAGGTTATACTATTGTAGAGGCCCTTTTGTATTCTCTTTAAATGTTTCAGAGCAGCTATATTTCTTAACTGATACTCTCAGCCTATGCAGCAATTTGTTCAGATTTTTGGTTTGGTCTTCTGTTTTTCCTCCTTTTTTTCCCCCTTGTTTTTTTCATGGCTGTACTGAGGAGGTCAGATGAGAAGTAAGAATAGCAATGAAAATGTGGTACTCATTTTTATTTTTTTTACATAGGATCACTTGAGTTTCATTATTTGAATTGATTTATCTTTCTGTTAGTGATAATGATGCAATTGGAAATGGAAGAAGAAGGCACAAAAAAAGAGAATTCAACCTATTCTGCTCCTACTAGTACATTTCTCTTTTTTTTTTTTGAGTGCTTTCATTGCTCAGGTAGAACTGACTTGGGTCATTGCTCACCAGCACTTGGGGAATTTTCAATGCTGGTCTCCTTTCAGAACTATGAACTTATGCTATTTATAGATAGCAGTTTTAACACTGGCTAGTCTTTAGTATGCTTTGAGGGTTCATGCGTTTTTAAACTTACCATACTAATTTAAATTTCCAGACATACCTATTGCTTTGTTCATGTTTCAGGAAGTACTCCCACCATGGCCACAAAAGCCACTTATTAAGATGAAAGAAAATTTTTGGCTCTTCTATAGGATTATCCAAGTCCGTTTTGGTTGTCCATGTTTGCAAAATTATGCTTGTTCACAGGCTCAGCTTAATTATTATGGGAGGTTATTTTAAATGACTGAACCTGTGTCTGGGCTCATGATGCAGGTCAGAGAGAGGTCCAGGTACTGCTTGTTCACCTGCTGCTCTATGAAGATGAGATGTTACCTGATCACGCTGTGCATGTATTCATTCCTGCCACTTAACTTTTGAACCTATTGGTTACTTTAAGCCAAACTTGGTACAAAAGTAAAAACATAATTTGCTTACGCTTTACAGGAGTTGAGATCTGGTTAAAGATGTAGAATTTTGATGCTGAGCAGCATCCTCAGTACTTAAACAGCAACCTCAGTACTTGAAGTACAAGTTGTTCAGTCCATCTCATTATAGGGTACTGACTAAAAAAATGTCCAAGTGTAGATAATTAATGGAACTCCATCACAAGTTTGCAGAATCAAGAGACAAACTCTTCAGTTTTCAAGACTAAAACATACTTTGCTACAAAAAGGGCAAAAACCTTCTAGGTGTATAAAATATTACCATCTTTAATAGACAAGTAACCTCAAGGCATTGTGTTTCTGAACTTGTGAAAGTGCCGTCACAATTACACAAGGCAGCGCTTAGTAATTACTTTTTGTGGATACAAGGATAAAACAGCCAACTTGGAGAGCTTACTGTTGAGGGTGATAGTTTCTAACAGAGAATGAAAAGGTGGAATGTGCTCTTAGCTCAGGATGGCTGCTGATTTACTTTTGGACAGCCAGGCATGCACCATGCCAGGAGCGGCCAGGAAGGGATGAATTTGTTTGTTTACTTATTTCTCGTGTTTTGCTATTTATATATCAGATGTATCACATCAGATGCTTCACATCCAGTGCCTCGTGAATGTGATGGTTAAAAATAACTTCAAAAAACTAAACTGTCCATTTTAGTCTTCTAGAAACCACTGGTCTTCCAGTCCAATATCACACAGTTACAAACAACACGTTGAATATGACATGAAAATGAACACAGGATAGATGTAATGAAAACCTTTCTTCAAGTTTCATCCAGCATAACTGTATAATTGCACTCTCTGAGGGACGGGGGTTGTCTGCCAGGTAGGAGCGTTTCTCATTATGAATTCCAGTTTTCTGAGTTTGAAGCCAGAAGTCTCAAGAAAAAGTGTGTTCATGTAGCACAAAACTTTGCATGCTTTCATTGCATCATACTGACTGCTTTGCAGTACAAACTTTGATTAGTTTTGATAATTTATCACAGAGAGAGAACATGTACTGGTGAGGCAGGCCGAAATCAAAATTCCATAGCAATTTGCCAGGGAATTAAAAAGAACAAAATTATAAACCCACAGCAACCCACAAATGGCATCTTACATGCTTGTTTCAATGCACACTGGAAGCATCACTCAATTTTAAGATAAAAATAGAAATCCAGCTATCTCCCTGCCCAAAATAATGCAATAAATTAGCAAGTTGGAGCAACACATCTTACAAGGAAAAAAAAATCTAAATACTTGCCAACTCTAAAAGGAGCACCTACTCCTACTCTTCCAGACTCCTGAGACCAGATTAATCCTGCAGATTCCTTTTTTCCTCTTTGGATTAAGAAATGAGTTCCAAAGAATGATGTGGTTCCTCCTCATCCCCACTGTGGTTAAGGCAGAGCTCTGGCTGCCCTGGGTCAGTGTCGTCCTCCACAGCATTCCAGCACGTCTGTGAGAGCTGTCATGAAGGAGCCCTTGGCAAGCATCTAATCACCTATTATTCAGCACTTTATTAATCAAGTTCTGTGGTATTTTTTTAGCATGTTCTTCCACTTATACGGAGATCTTTAAGTCTTCGAACAGTGTTAGGTCTTTACAGATGTTTATAAAAACCCCACAAAGCACCCAACACAAAAGTGAAAAAAAAACCTGAAAGACCTAGAAAATACATTACTTTATTTATCAAGCAGATGTAAGCTCTATATCCTCAGACATTTTTCTGTATCATCGGTAATTTTCTTATGGTATAAGCTGGAATGCTGTTTCCCTAGGATGAGTTCCATGAGTTATTCAAATATTCAAAAAAAAAGCATCGCCAAAACTCAGAACACAATGTCATTTTTCTAAAAATTGCTAATTGATTTTTAAATTTGTTCCTTTTAATTCTTAATGTTATGGTTGAGAGAAGAATTTGCCTCTACATCTCAGGCTCTGAACTTCAGCCCATGGGTAACATGTCAGATACTTCCACTCAATATAAACATACATGGGTTTAATTGCAAACAAGCAAGTAGCATTTTCAGGCCAGGTTTACAAATGAGCTTTGGAAATTAAAATAAAACAATTCTTATGTATTTAGTTTTATCTAGGAGACAGATCCATCTAATATATTTGTTGGCTTCAGAATGTTCTTGAAATTACAAACAAAAAAAGCCAGTAGAAGTCAAAATTGAAAGAATTGTTTGAGGAAGGATTTGAGGGAGAGTCTTTAGTGTTGCATGTGACTGATCAAAGGCTGCACATGCCTTCAAAATTATAACTGAGAGTCTCTGCAACTGTAATTCTGAGTTACTGGTGCTGCAGTTCATTCAAGTCCCTGGTTAGAGGAGAAACCAGGAAGCTCTTCTTCCCTTGCATGACAATGCTGTAGTATAAAGTAAGTGTCTTCTGAAGCAGTCTGGGGTGGATGATTGCTTGTACCACTTTGGCTGCTGGGAAGTTCTGTTCCCAGTATGTTGGACCATCTCCTCTTTAGATATGAAATATTCATGCTTCATGCAACTGAGATCAAAAGAGAGGATGGTTTAACTCTCTAGGACAAGTGTCCGATGTCAGCTGGTTTTCCATTCTAGGAACAATCAGAGATGTGTGCAAGTCCCCATGATTTTGTGTAGCATGCCAGGGTGCATCCATGCTCTGTAATATCAGAGTAGTTTGTTGTGGAGTGTCCTTTATTTTATCCAAGTTTCCAGAGCTTACAAGTAACGATGGAGGAGGAGAATTACAGGATAACAGTAGATAATTGCTTGCTTGCCCTGGAAAATAATAGTAACCTAATTATGAAATATTTATATATTCTGCTTTTGACTTTAAAAATACTGCTCTTACTACTGGGCTTGATGCTGACTCACCCTACTCCTCACTGTGTGTCTTACCAAAGCTTTTGTTAGTAAATCTTCAGCACTTGTTCAGGGATGTGCTGGCTGCTTCTCTGAGCACATCTGCTTCTCTGTTCAGTGCTGTGGTTAAGTCCAAAGTGCCTCAGCCATCAGTTAGGCTTGCTTGAAATTCAGTGGAATAGTTTCCATTCCTGAAGGTGTGGAAGACCTTTGGCTCTCTAAATTCAATTTGCTTTTCTCATACCATGAGTAAAAGGTGGCAGAGACAAGAAGGAGGTCAAATTCAGGCCAAGTCAATTGAGATTGATGTACATATTTATATAGCTTAAACTTTAAATGCAAATGAAACTTTTTTGCATTTGCTAGTTGGGTAGTTTATTGGGGGGAGGGGGTTAATTATTTTCAAGCAAGCTGAAGACAATATTAACCATGTGACTACATACAGAAAAAGTGTTTCTCACCACTGTAAATCCTAGGGATTTCCCTGGGAAGGATAATTAAAGCAACATGCTGTGAACGCAGCTAATAAAGTAGTTGCCTTTTGAACTCTTGAGTAGGGCAGCCAGGCCCTTGTGGCCCTGCTCTGCTCCACACTTTCCCCTGCTCTCCACCCCCAGATTATTTTTAACCCAGATGCCTTTGTGTAACCACTGCAGACTCAAGCTTCATGGAGAGGTGTGCTTAGCACAAGTAGGGAATGGCATTTTCAGAGGTGGGGGACTGAAGCACGTGCACTGGGAGGGGCAGGATTGCCTCGAGGCAGCCAGGAAAACATGAAAAATTGTAGCATAAGGTATGTTTAACTTAAGTCCTCTAAAGATGATGATTTTGTAAGTATTAGGGATGCAACTATAACCTCCATCAAATTCTGCATGTTTGCTAACTTTTCTCATGTTATGTTTTGACAGTCACAAACATTTATTTGTAAATGCACCAAGGAAGGGAAAAAATTGTTCCTTATGCTAAGGCAAAACTAATTTTGGTAATGGAGAAAAAAGAAAGTCTTCGAGTCTTGAATGGGGTGAGAAAAGACACTCTCAGTATAATCTGTGAATAGTTATTTACAGTTTTTTGTCCCTTATGCCATCTCATGGCTGATTTAGTCCTATTAACAGAGCCTTCCCTCTACACCTCAGTTTGAGCTTGCCTTTTTTAAGCATTTGCTAGAATAAGGGGATAGCTCTTTTCTCACAACACCTAAGGTTTTTTTCCTTGCTCATGGCCAATCAGTGGCAATGTGATTGCTGCACAATCAGGCCTAGGCTTGGCTGGCATTATTTGTCTCGCACTTCCATCAATCCCTAAAATTACTGTTTGTAAATGATAGTTAAAAACCCTAATAGAGCCATAACATTCCAACTAAGCCTCCTCTTATGCAAAATCAATATATGTTGTTGTGCTGTTTTATTTAAAATATTTTGAGTTTTTAACTATACCTATCATAAATTAGCTTTTTTGAAATGCTCTTGTTTTCTGTTAAATGTGAAAATGATGTATAAGTCAGTAAAATGTTAAAATTCCTTTTTTGTGAGGCTAGCCAATTTATTTTGACATAGTCAAGCTGATATTGGTGTATTAATGTGACTTATGTTATTGCTCTTCATATAAAATTTATGGCAGAGTGATTCAGAGATCCCAAGATGAACTGGGGAGACTTGTTCAGGGTGTGGTGCATAATATTAATGAAGATATGATTTGTCCTGAAGACTGTATGATCGAAGACCTGGCACAATTTCATCTTTTCCTCAAGTTTCCAGTTACAAATGTCCTACTGAGATTAGCTGTTGGCCAGGTTTCCCAGCTCTCACTTGTGAGTTATGGAGGGCGTTGAGCTGCAATTCTGTATGGTCAAGTGCATGGTGGTGGTCTTAAATGGTGTCTACACAGAGCTGTCAGGATTTGATGTGAAGAGAGAGGAGCTCCAGGGGATTTGGGCTATAAAAAGGTTTGGCTGCGTGCTGCCATACACAAGATCGATCGTTCATGTAAATATTTGTAAAATCCAGCAGTTGCCTTGTGTCGATCATCTGGATTGCCCACCGTCACAGCCTCTGACCCGCCAGCAAAACCCAGGAGGCAGCTGCTTTGGCCATGGCATTTCTCAGGGTAATGAAACTGCCATAAATCACAAAGGCTTTTCGTGTGCCCCAGGATCGATAAGAGGTGTCCTGCTCTCCAATGTCACACGTCGTACCAGTGACCCAGCAGGGCTCTTCCAGGCTGCTGGGAGTAGTCCTTGTTACTCCAAATGGCTCTATCCAGGTTGATGTGAATCAATGGATTTTAAAAAAAATTTTTACATGACAGACTTGTTTCTTCTGCTCCATAACCTTATGTAGATCTGCATATAAAGTGGAATTATTTTCCTCTGCATCTGTGCAGGTCAGGGACAGCCCGAGAAAAAAGTCACCAGAGGAAGCTGGAGACTTTACAAGAGACGGAGAGTGTTGCAAAATATGGAAGGCTGTGGCTGCAATCAGCTTTTCCAGTTAAGTTTTTTTACAGAGAACTTCTTAGTTTATACTGTGGAAGAACCCGGGTTTCATGTTTTTCAAATGACACAGGGACATTGTTCAGCCATTGTCGATGTGTGTGGGTTATGTGTGTGCCTACTTTCACAGCTTAATGCGGATAAGTGGTACCAGAATGTAATCTTTTAATTTAGCTCTCTGTTGTCTACTGACTCGTGAAATATTTTTAGGTAACTTAAGCACAAATGATTATGTAGATAAGCAAAGGCAAGTCTTTAAAAATAAAAAAGAAGTGCTTTTTATTGTCACTTGCGTGAATTGTTTCACCAATAAGCTCTGGATTACTCCTCTGCTACTTATCTGTAATCAGTTTGCTTGTGTGACTGAGTTTATTCTGACTTGTATGATTTGTGTACAGAACATTGTATTCTCAAAATGTTCGTATTGTCTGCGCAATCTTAACAATTTTTGTGAAAACAAGAGAACATTTTATGGAGTGAAATGAGGAAACCTGTACACTGCTGACTGCTCAGGTGTCTCACAATGCAGTGATGGCAACAGCCCAGTTATGTACTGCCTTTCCTTGGCACAAGAGGTTCCGTAGTGGGCAGGGTGGAGCCTAGATCTGAACTCTCAGGGTTGCGCTTTTCAGACCAGTTTTGTCTTTTATCATACCGACTCTCAGAAAAGGGTGACTGGAACTTGCTTATCAAGGGTTCCCTCCCTTTTTTCTCCGTGAAAAACTCACGCAACATTGAAGGAATAGCAAATGTGAATGATTAAAGTAGTTTGGGTCTACAGGGTTAAGCATGCAAGTTCGTTTATGAGACTCAACACATGCAAATAGCATTTATGGCCATGTGGTAGAGCATATTGGATGCATCAAACCAGCATTCTAAGCTCCAGAAGTTTTTTCCCCACTGCTTGTGCTAAAAAATGTTGGCAGGCCAGCCTGCAAATGTGGAGGTGCAGACTGCACCTGCTACAGGCGGAGTGCATTACAAGAAGCCTTCCTTAACAGAGAAAAAACATCACCCCTGCAGTTGAAGGTAAAGCTACAGGCCTCAAATTCTCATATTCTGTGTGCTTGTCAGCAACCCACTTAGTTCTCACTTCTTGACAATAAGTGTGTCTGGCTCAGTTCCAGTTTACACTGAATAAAGTGTGAGTTGCACAACTTGACTATTTGTGTTGACTTCAACATTGCACCATATAATTGGGAAAAAATAATGCTTTAGATTTAACACAGCAATACAGAAACAAGGTTCAAATGTACTCTAGTGCTTATTTCTTAGGAAAAAATGTGTCTTGTTGCCATATAGTCTCTTTAATGTGGTGTCTGAAAGAGATGATAATTTTATTAGCTTGCTGTGTTTAAAAGCAGAGGGACTTAAATATGCAGTGCTGGATTAGACTATTTGATTAGTAAACAGTTCGGGCTGTAGTATGACAAATTGTTTATGGCTGCATTGCTACTGCAAGAAATGGTATTAGACACTCCTGTATCATCCTTATCTTTATTTCAGAACAAGCATTCATGTAGATATGCAGTTAACTGGCAGGGGAACTGATACAGTTGAAAATTAATCCATTAAAAAAAAAAAAAACCTTAAGAAACCCTTACAAGCATTTGCTGGTATGAATCTGAACATGTGTTAAAGGGAGAGAGTTTGAATGGCTGGGCAGGTTAGGGGGAGGTATGACTACTTTAATTTTTAAATGCAAATTAATTTGTGTCAGTTTAAGGGTGTCGTTTGGCTTAAGTGTTGGTGTATAGAATTACTGTGTATTAGTAAAATGAGTTTATAAAATGTTGAACAAATCCTACCTAAGTATTTTCACCTCCACAAAATGAGTTTAGAAAATGCTAATGTCTGAACACACATCTTACTCACCTGAACAATGTGTAAAGTAAGAAAATCCCAAATCCATTGTAACATTTTAAAAGGAAAAGAAAATTTGTCAACTCAGATATTTATGGTATTTGATGTCCTCATCAGGTGAATTTCAGAATGAATTTAATTTTGAGGTGCTTATCCAATTTTTTTTTGCCTTAGAGGAGTTGCAATTATTCATTTCTATGTCATCACTAAAATGTATGGGAGGGAGGATGAACAATTGACTTTCTAGTCCAGAAAATAGCGTTGGTGACCCTCTTCTCAGTCTGTATTCTCCTACCTATTTCCCCATCCCTCTCAAGCATTCTCCCATATTCCTGAAGTGTGTGTGTTGCTGCCAGCTGACGTACGTAGCTGACAGTGTTTGCTAAAGCCAAATCTTTGATTCAGACTGGAACCTGTTTCATAGGGAGGCTGGAACTGAGATCAAGAGACGCCCAGTTTGCTTCCAACAAGTCTCCTGGCAGACAAGATATTGGAGGGGGGTGGGGGAGAGAAAGAGCAGACTGTTCCTTAAAAACAAGCAGGCGAGAAATTGCAGGAGCAGAACAGCTCAACGTGCTCCTGAGAAAGGAACTGCTCAGATGCGGCGCAGTCCAGCTCGAGTGCTCAGACCCCAAATCAGTCGCACCAGTTAATGATGCTGTGCACACACTGCTGGTTTGCAGTGCTGGGAACTCTCAGTAAGATGGATTGCACTGCATAGAGAAAATGGAGATGTCTGAAACCAGCCAGAAAAGATCAGCGTAAAAGGTAGGTTAATGTTCTGTTGCTAGGTGATCTAATAATTTGGTCCCTTTTCTGTTACTCTGTCTGGTGGTATTTATTTTTATATACATTCAGTACATTATGAAAGATATAAATATATCAAGTCAGTGCTTTCGGGGGGGCTCTTTCTCAATATAAATTTTTCTCACATTTGGACTCTTGCACTTTTGTTTTACTTTAGTACTTCTTGTTTCTCTGACCTCATTATTATTTTGAGCTGGTTTTGTCATTTGACATTGAAAATAGTTATTGCAACAAAAGCAGCACAGCAGGTTACTTAGACTTTACAAAGTGTCAGATGGGGATGTTCAGGATGTAATGTTGCAACCTAAAATCAACAGTCCCAAGTTCCTGGAATAAATTAAAGCTTTAGTTAAATAAAACTTACTCCTAAGTAGAGAGATACACAGCTTCCTGACAGAGGGGTATGTTCTACTTTCTCTCTGTAGCCCAGTTACGGGTATGAAATACAGAACAGGATATGGAAGCCAAGCCCATGAGCTATATAAGGCATCAAAGCATGGGAGGGCACGACCTGTTTTCTTTTGTATCAGAATTCAGTTCAGCATGAACCGGGAGGGCAGAACTAGGAGGGGGAAGTGGTGTTAAATTAACAAGTTACGTTGTAGCAAGAGCTCGTGAAGCCTTTTTGTTTCACGGGTCCTTAAAAGTATTTTTAGGGGAGGTGAGGATTCCGTGTAACAAAAATGTATCCATTCTGACTTTCTCTTCTTGTATTGGCCCCACATTGGAGCAGTTGAACCATCTATGGGAAAACTGCTCTTCTCTATGCTTTGAATCTCTCTTTAGCGTGTCAGCATCTGCATGTTAGGCCAAAATGTGGGCTAGAATGTGTGTCTGAGTGGAGCAAGAGTGATGGCTCTCACCAAGATAGAATCAGATCTGCTTATGTTTGACTTCTCTGTGTATGTTTGTCCTTTCTGACCAGTCAAGATATAGTGTCTTGTTGTTATAGGGTCTCTCAATTCTACCTGTGCCTCAGTCTCTGTAACCACTCTGGAGCATGTGTAAGAAATGCTAATTAGTACTGTACAGGAAGGTGGTACCTCACTTTCTTTAATTCATAAACATCATTGGAGGGGGTGGAAGCCAAAAGTAGCCTTGCAGCAAAGTTGGTTTCTTCTCTAGGCACAAGTAGCACACACACACACAAAAAAAGAAAAGGTGGGGGAGAGGATCCTCTGTCACAATTCATAGATGTTGAGGTCTGGGTTTTCTGTAAATATTTTTGTGTTATTGCTGGTTCTATGCTGAGAAGAAGATACTTATTTTTTAGTTCCCAAAAGCTGACAGCATTTTAAACAAATATCCCCTTTCTTAAAAAAAAAAAAAAATTAAAAAAAGTCTGTAGAAGATGCAAATAAATAATAAAAGAATGGTTGATTTGTTTGAAAATATTCCAGGAAACAGTAGGGGTTATATGAGAGTCAGCCTGGGCTCAACAGGGCAGGCATTGAACCAGATCTAATAAGAACAACTGGACCCAACTCCCATATTATGTTCAGTAATGGAGGGCTTTTGTACTACAAGGACTTCAATGTTGTAATTTTAATGGCTAGAGGTAACAAACCGGGCTGAAAGGAAAGAGGAAAAAAGTAAAGTCCAAGGCAATTAGAAAAATCTCTTTTCTGGATTTTGGGTATTGCCAGTCACATTTGTGCCATTTTTACAGATGAATGGGCTTTTCTGTCGCTGTAAGAATGAATTGTAAAGTAATGGACTTGAACTAATTATGTCCTATAAACCTATAATAATAACAATAAATGTGTTTTGAAGTTCAGACATGCGTGTAGTTGATCCAGTCAACTGAGTCGATCAGCAGCTGAGCAAGTCTCCTGCTTGGGGTTAAAAGGATTCAGGAGCATTTTAGGGGAAAAAATGGTCAGATAAGACAACTCCTGGGAAGGAGGGAAAGGGCAGGAGTTACAGCTGGTCACCAGTTCAAGCAAGGTTCTTGCTATCTACATTTCTAGACTGCTTTCAGTTACCTGCAGGTGCTGGGAAGCGTTTGTTCTGACACTGAAAAGGTGTCTGTTCTGGCTCAGATGGAGGTTCTTACCCCAACACAGATGGAGAACAGTGGAGGCTGACAGATCTGGTCTCAAGCTCTTCATACCATGTGGCATTTAGCCAGTGATCTCATGGTCTTATGTTTTCTCCTGATGCTTTTTATCTTTTTCTTCTTAAACCTCACGATTTTCGGCGGGGGAGAAAGAGAAAGTACGAAAGGGAAAGTACACACAGGGCAGAGGAGGGGAGACATAAGACGTGGTTGCATTTATAAGCGTATTTTTTCTAAGCTGAGCAGTGGTCAGATCCCCAGACACCATCCCAAGAGTTAATTATTTAGAAAAACTTAAGCTCCTTTTATACTTCCATCAGATTTTTCCCAAACTCTCACTTCCTTGAAGCAAGGTCCTTGTTTTCTCCCCAGCATCCCCAAACTGATCACACATACCAGGCTTCCCAGCAGTCAGTCAGCAAATGCTGAATGAACTACTGCACCCAAGCAGCAAATGCAAAACTCACCAATATGTTACCACAGCCTCTGGAATGAAGCCATGAGAGTTCATGGAGCTTGTCTCCAGGATGTGAATTATGCATCGCAGAACATGGTAGGTTCATCCAGCATGCCGGGTACCTCGTACCTCCTGGGAGCTCTGTGTGTGCAGCTGGATGATGTTGCATCCCAGATGATGTTTTCTTTCTCTCTCTCTGGAAAAAAAAAATGGCAGAAAGAACAAAACCAATTAAACCTGTAGTAACTGTTTTATTTCCTCTCAATCCCAAATTTTATCATAATTTGTAGTATACAAGAAAGGCGTAGACATGGTTTTCTTGGCTCCTACCTGGTAATGCTTTCCCAGCTCTGTAGGTGGCGTCTATCTGGAGTTTCATACTTGGTCACAGGACTGCAGTGCCCCAGGATTTCATCCTTGTGCTCTCCCTTGCAGGTGTCAGCAAAGCCGTTTGGGAATCAGTGTGGGAAACTGGCTGAAAACCAATTTGCATCCTCCTGCCAGCCTGGGTCGTGGCGTGTCTGCACAGCAGAGGGTGCAGCACAAGGACTGAAAGGACTTGCTGCTGGCAGAAGGAGGGCTTGGGTTGTGCTGAAGCTGGTTTTAACAGGGCTGCCCAGTGTTTCCCGTGGGAAATACATGAGATTATAGTGGAAGCAGTTCAGATGCTCCACGTTGGCTCACTGTTCACAAAATACCCCTAATGGTAAATAGCAGTGACACAAACGAGGGATGGGTGAACTGTGCCACAGAGCAAGGACACTTTGATCCACTGATACCAGAATGTCAAAACATGCTGTTGAACGCTGCTTGACTTGAGGTTTTTTCCTCTGAACATGTGAATTTACATACCAAATATTTTTGCATGCAAATATTTTTATATTAAAGATATTATTGACTGTAGATATTTGCATGTTAAAACGTATTTTCATTATACACTATCTCATCCTTCAAATCCTGTTTCTCTTTGTTCCTTAAATCTGAGAAAGTGTCCCTCTTCAGTAGCTTTTGAGGAATGCTGTTCCTGAGTGTGCTTTTGAGCCTGATTCTTTGTATGAAAATTCAGATGTCTGCTTCTTTTTGATCCAGTTCTGTTTGTGTTTACACAATGCTTATCAGGTTTTTTAATGAGATTTTTACGGTGAATACATGAAAGTATTTTTGGTTGGTTTTTTTTTTTTCTTTTCCTAACGTAATGGGCTTCAGTGAGAATCTTTGCATACAACTGCACACAAAAGGAGAAAAGCTAAAGCTCAGCTGTTTGCTGTGGATGTGGCTTCAATGCCATGTAACCCAACATGCAACCTTCTCTGCAGTTCCCTCAACATCTCTTAAGTGTCTCATGAAAGAGCAGGCACCAGCTGGAGCCCTGTGGAAATTCCCTGGTGGTCTTTGAATGTCCTGAAGCCTTTTATTTAAGCTGGGGTTATGAGATGCTTTGAAAATGCTGTAATTGAGGAATTTCTTCATTCAAGTTGGGAGATGAGCTCTGAGCAGATATTAAGCAGGCCTTGTCTTCTGGGTGTTTGCTTGAACAGCTCAGGAAGGAGAGCTGTGTAAAAACCTCAGGAGGTGATAAGGGCAGTTTAAAATGATACAGGAAAGTTTGTCATAAAATGCACAATGGTAATTTCAAATGTTATTCTTAATTGTATGCTGTTGGGGTTTTATTTTACCTTGAATAGAGATGGTTGTGCACTATCAAAGAACTTACTAATGGTTTTTAAACAATTTTCTAGAATTTTTCCTAAATTTTCTAATTGTGGTAGTTATTCACTGGTTCTCCTTTCATTTTAGATGATCTGCAGAGATGAGGAGGGACATTTAGTTGTGTCCAGACTTGGAAGTTGTATGCACTGCCCTCTTTGAATTAACATTGTTCCCTGTTTTCTGTTTGTTTCAGGGGAAGCCTTCCATCCACAGTGTTGAAGCATGAGTGCTGATGCTAGCCAGGTGGTGATCACTACTCCTCCCCCGGCCACGATGCCTCACAAAGAGCGGTACTTTGATCGCATCAATGAGAATGACCCAGAGTATCTCCGGGAGAGAAACATGTCCCCTGACCTGAGACAGGACTTCAATATGATGGAGCAGAGGAAGAGGGTCACCCAGATACTGCAGAGCCCTGTGAGTGCCATTAATGGGGAGTAAAAAGGAAAGGGTGTTATAAAAAAAGAAATCTGTGTCACAGCTAGGTAGAATATCTCTGGACCATCTTTTAAGAAAAGTCACTGAACAGATTATCTGGCATTTTGTTGGCATAGTGGACAAGCAGCCTTTATTGTGTTGTTTTTTGTCCTGATACTTTTATATTCTTATGGTTCATTGCAGTATTACAGAAAAATGTGGCTGGCTGCAGGGTTCCTAATTAAAACTTAGGGGCAGGGAAGAGAGTGAAGGAGTCACCGGTCAAATGGGAACAAATTAGGGCATTACGTGGTGTTCTGCTTTCTGGGTTTGAATATTAACCTATCATTTGCATCAGGAATGCTTTAATTAACATTTATAATTGGGTTAAGTTTGTTTAAAAGCTAGACTATGTTCTTTTTATGTCCTTGAGGGTGATTGTACCCCTACTTGGCCATATTAGCGCTCATCTACTGGTTGTGTAAGTTGAGTACTTGTGTAGACTACATATAAAACTATTAAATCTATTGAACCACGCTCATAGTAATTTTAATTTATATTTTAATACTTGTATTCTTTGAGTTTAACCTGATGAATACATTGGAAAGTAATACTGTTGCCTTTAGTATTTTGAAGCCGTAGGGAATGAGTAAGGCCTGTGGGGTGATCTTTGGGGGTATCCGGGTGTAATGTGAGTATTGAGGATAATGGGACTGGGAAGGGGCTAAGCAGCTTTACAGATCCTTCTGTCTTCAGTTCCTCTGTAAATTGGGGTGCTTCTGTAATTTTTTTTGAAGCTTTTCCATATGTAATGAGATTGCAAACAGCTGTTAGTAATCACCCTATTATAGTCATTCATGAATAACAGGATTGTTTGCTAAAGTGTTGTCGTGGAGTGTCTCTTGGATCTGTGTGTTGCTTTGAGTATAATGTGAACCTGTTGACTAAGGAATTTATTATTTTTCAAGTCAATTTGTGCAAGCTTGGGTTTGCAGCCAGGCTCTTTTATAAAGAAAATAAGGAGGTACTGCATAATATTTTAATCATTATAATTTTATGTTAAATACTCAGCTGTAAAATGTGATCAGAGTCTACTCATTCCTGTTCAAATACTCGCATTATGAGCAGCCAGGACTCAAAGCAAAGACTGAATCTTCAGCCTAACAGATAAAAATAAGTGGGAGAGATCATTTGGGTTTGTTTATGGGGATCGTTTTTTTGGTCCTTTTGATGACAGTATTGAATCTGATGAGCACAACTATTTCATTAACATTTTGGGGCACCTTTTGCCAAGTCTGCCAGATGTAATTAATGTCCTTTTGCTGCAGCCTCTGTGTTGTTTTTATTACTAGATGCAGTGTAAGGATGCAGATTTTAGGAAGGGGCATGAAGAAGGGTATAAACCCCTGAGTTTAGGTTGCTGTTTTAACAGAAGATTGCAGGACAGAGAGCTGCTGGGCTGCTGCAAGAGAAGCTGAGCCAGCACTTTTTGGAAAGTGACTGTTCAGAGCTGCCAATAAGTTGCAAGGTTTTGTTGTGTAAGGGAACAGTTGTCCAAATAAGCCAGGGGCCTGCTGCCTGCTTGGCTTACAGAGAAATGGGAACATGGGAGCTGAGTGTGTGATCAGGCACGAAGAGGAGTTGTCTGAGCTCCCATTTCCCCTCAAGTATCGCCTTTTATCCTCTCTTTTCCTGATACAGAAAATTTAGAGGAACTCTGCTGTGATTTCTCACATGAGGAAATGAAAATATTTTTATACAGTATCTGTCTCCAAATGTCCACC
The DNA here is from genome assembly GCF_000691975.1 of Corvus brachyrhynchos. Classification (NCBI taxonomy): domain Eukaryota; kingdom Metazoa; phylum Chordata; class Aves; order Passeriformes; family Corvidae; genus Corvus; species Corvus brachyrhynchos. The sequence goes on from NW_008238346.1 coordinate 982,906, forward strand.
AAGAGAATTTCGTAATTAATTTGGGGGTGAAAGGTGCGGCATTTTTTCCAGGCTCCAGTTGCTGTGTGCCAGTTCCTGGGACTGAAAACATTTACCTTGTTCTCCTGAATTTAAAATTCATCACAAAATGGACAGAAAGTATTGTTCCTGTTGCCAGTCTGTGTAACACAGGTTGAATTGATGAGTGTTGTCCATAGTGTTTTTGTTCTCTAGCTGCAGAATTACATTGTGTTAGACATTTTTATAGAACTTAGTTGCTTTTCTGGACTATTCCACTTGACAGAGAGAATATAGTTTGAAGGTGTTTACAAGAAGAGGAAGAGAAGTTATGAGACACAGTTTAAGGAAGAGCTTGCTTTGCTTGTAAATCTTTGCCGAGTCTTAGATATAGAAATGCATATCTTCACCAAGCCTTGATAAATGCATTCAGATCAAAGAAATAGTCATTGACTCCTCTTCTGGCAAGTATTAGGAAATATTAAGTGTATCTAGCAAGGATAGTAACTGTCTTAAAAGTACACAAACATGTATGGAGTTGAGGTGAGCTTTGAACATGCGCTTTCTGTGAGCAAAGGTCCAAAATTAAAGGGTTAATCAGTGTCACATAGTAGGAAGCTTAGGTACTAATTTAATCTGGCTTTATTAATGAGCTTTTTTCTTTCTTTCTTTCAAGTAGGAAAATCTAAATCCTTCAGCAAGAAAATAAATTAGAGAATATATTTCAGGAACCACAGTATATTTTATTCAGTAAGGGCTGTTAGGCCTGTAAGGGCTACAGGTCTGACCACACATCTTCAGACATCAAGCTGCTGCATCTCTCTGATGTGCTGTTTGGTGCCCATACTAGTGTGCAATCTGACTACTCCTCTCTGATGTGCAATTTCCCTTTCCTAAATTAAATAATTTAAAAGCTACTGAAAAGCTATTTCCATGTTTGCTAATGTCTTCGAGTCTGTTCATAATAAACCTTAAACAAATCAGAGTTGTTCTCTGACCATTGCCCATGGAGAATGTCCTGACATTATCAGTTGAGTTCTCAGATGTGTTTGCCTAATATGCATGTAGCTCCTGAGCATCTGATAGCCTGGAGAATCTGATAAACTGAACACATTTGCTGTTCTGTGTATGTTAGAAAGGTGGAAAGAAATTAAGATCAGCTGGGCCTGAGCAGCCTGATAGCATCCAGAAGTACTGCTGGCCAATCTTTAGCATAAAGCCATTTAGGGTTATTTTAGTAATGACTTCAGTTTCAGAGGATTCAGGTAGCAAGTTGTTATTTTTAAAGGAAAGGTACTATATTTATGCAGTGGACTAATTTTATTGCTTATTAGGTCCAAGATACTTGCACTATTGATGCCTTGAGAGGCCACCTAAAACAGAATCTAGACAGGAGTAAGGGAGTAAGGTCAGTATTTATTTGAAAGCCCTTCAAAGGTACACCCAGAGCCAGAGGCTATTCTCAAACTGGACCTAAGATGGACAACAAGTCACGAGTTCTTCACACTTTTATAGGTTTGGTTCATTTGCATATCAGGGTTAATTCTCCAGTTAATGCTTCCATTTAATGATGTAATTTCCCCTCAGCTTGCCCCCCTCTCAGAGGCTTTTGGTTTATTCTTTTTGGGCCTAGGATGATCTGGTTGTCCTTGAAGAGCAGGCCCAGAGAGGCTTTGTTATGTCTACCTGGCACGAGAGAGCAGAAATTAACAGGCTTCAAGAAACTTCAGAGTTACACACTAAGCAGCACAGGATTTGAAAAATATAAAAGTTAAAACCTAGGGCATTACTATAATATATCCAAAATCTGAAAAGATATGTTGGTTGTTTTGGGGTTTTTTATATTTTCCAACTTAAGTCTGCAATTAAAAACAGTTTTGCCTGTATGCTAAACAGTCATATGTTGCTTGTTACACAGAGTAACTATGTCTTTCACAGAGCAAAAATATATTTGCTGTACCATCAAATCCCTTATTTTAGTTATGGCCTTTATGCCTTCCAGCATTTCTCTGATGCCATCACCATAGCAACCAGAAACTCTTAAAACACTCTTTTTAAAAAAAAGGGCAGTGGTTGTGCAGTTATGGTGTTTGTGAAAACTGAACAGCCAGTTCAGCACTGAGGAGCTGAATGAATATATAGATTGGAAGAAAATCCCCACAGCCACTGTGAAGCAGGGAAGGTGTTGGATGTTTCTGCAGGCAGGCAGCAATGCCACACTGCTTCCAGTGCAGAGAGACCATGTGAAGCAATTATCCACCCAGCAGAAAAGCTAACTACAGGCTTCAGCTAACGGGACAGTGTGTGTAACCTAACAGGAAATTAGGATCAGGGCTTAGATTGCACTGAGGAGTACCTTACATACCTTTATATTGGTGTATTGGAAGGAAAGCTACAGGTGAGGGTGGAAATTGAAGAGGATGCATTCTTATACAAAAATATGCTTTTATATAAGATATACTTCATTCTTTTTACTGATGTAAGAAGTTGTGTCTGAAGCAATGAGTGGAACAGCTGTTTCATGTAAACATAAAAATGCCTGGTTATTGGAATTTAAATGTCTAATATATGTTTTTAATTTAACAGTGAAGTTTTGTGTGGCTTCTTGAGACCCATTGGATATGTGTTTGCTATTTTTACGTATAAAACACAGCTATTTGGAGCTTGTTTATTTTTTTCTTAAGTTGAGCTCTGTGTTGGCAGGATCCCATCAGGCTTTATTTCAATTTCATGCTGGATCCAGAGAGTGTCTACCAACCCATCACGACTCTTCAGGTTGTTCAGGGCCATTCTGGCTTGACACTGCCATTGCAGGAAGGTTCCGGTCAAGCTATACAGATTGCAAAATTTTGGGGGGTTATGCTGAGGTTAAAAATGTACTTCTCTACTGTGCCTCCCTTCCTGCCTTGTATATGCACACACCCCCCTGCCTCCCACACTAGCTGGTCTTGCCCAAAAAAAGTGGGGAGATAACTATACAGCTTAGCAACTCTTCTATTCAGGGGTCTGCCTTAGTATGCAGCATGCAGGCAGATTTTTCTCCTCAAAAACAAGCAATCCCACCTACACTTGAGGTTTTTTTTCTGGCTATGTTATTTTCAAACCATCAGGACAGAGATGAAGGATGATGTAATTTATTTTTTCCGTAGCTTTTGCAGTTGTTTAGCTTACTGTATTTTGTATCGAGTGAGCATCCAGTATTTTTGCAATACCACTCCCTTTTTGGGGAGTTTATTTTCTTAAAAGTATCAAAGTCCTTTCAGTTCCTCATATGTTTTGGCTTTTACTGCTCTTTTCTCAGAAGTTCAAAAGCCTTTCACATCCTTCAGGAGCCTCACCTCTTGGCCACAAAGGACTCACAACCTTTTATTTCACCTGAGGACCTCCTCACTGGGCAGTCCTCTCGCCTTGCAGCTCCCTGCTCTGGCTTTTGTCTTCTGTGACATCTTCCCGACATCCTGCTGGGAAGTCATGACTCTCCTCTCTCTGCAAGAGCTTATTTAATTGCATGCTTTCATCATACAACCTGTGCAGCATTTTGTTCACCCAGAGGCAAGAGCTCAACTTGACACATCATTGAAGACACACTCCAAAATGTCCCTTAAAGATCCCCTCTGTACTGTGACAATGTTTTAAGTGAGAGGGAATTGGTGTTCAGGGTAATGTCTCAAATCAAGGCCATCCACTAGACCTCTGTGAGGACCCAAGAAATCCCAATCCCTAGTTATCATTTCTATAGCTGCCATGGTGCACTGTAAATTCATACCAATGTCCTGCACCTCAAGTGTACGTCACATTTCCCTGCTTTCTTACCTTAAAAATAGGTTACCTCTCAATCCCCTCTATTTCCATACTGCTCCTTTCCACTTAGTTTGAACTGTGGTGTTTTTTTCATTAGATATAAATGCCAACAGATACATGTTGAACCTGGAAAACCTTGGAAAGCCATAACTGGTGACTTTCCTCCTTGGCTGCTAGGAGCATGTGCATCCAGAACACTCTGCAAGAGCTCTGCCATCCCTCCTAGTGCATCGCCACCATGTGTGCTCCCACCCTTCCAAGTCCTGCACTTACTGAAAAACCCAGTTAATTATGCTCAGAAATGTGTGAGACCCCTGATGAGCTGAAATTTGATTTCTTCTAGCATTTTACATTTCATTGTACATTCCATTTACATTCATTAAATTTCATTTACATTCCATTTAGCCAGATGTATAGTATGGCTTTACTCCACGAGAGAACACGAGGGAGGGACCCAGACCCCCATGCAGAGCAGCAGTTGTGTGAGTGGTTGGCGCTGGGGCTCTGGGAGCTGGGTGTGCTGGAGATGGACTTGGCAAAGGAGTTCAGTGCTTCAGGTTTGGCTGTAATCATAGGGTACCTCTAGGCTGCTTATCACAGGAGTAAACACTGCTGCAGCTCAGAGGGGAAAGCCAGTGTGCACCAGGTTAGAGGAGCCGGAAAAACTGGCACAGGCTGAGCTGTGTGTGGGGACCGCCTTGCTGTCAGCTGAGTCACTAAATCCAGCCCAGCTACCCTCACCTTCAGTGCAAGAGAGGAGGTCATTATAACTTTGGCTAATTCCCCATACTTCTTACTGAGCCTATTTCTTTTTGTCTTAACATGAAGCCCCCTCCCCCTTGTTCTCTTTCACAGCATTGACAAACACTTTTTGTGACTCTTATCTTCTCCCCGCCAGCCTTCACTCACTGGCGGTTTTTTTGTGGCCAGCTCCACCCTTTTCCACTTAGGGCCACCCGTTGTTTGTATCTGAACTCCAGTCTTGAAAGAGCCTGTTAGGAGCTGTGTCGGCTGTTTCGGTGAAGGTCTTCCTCTCACGGGCAGCTGTGTTTACAGCACAGGAATCAAAATTAACATCTCTTCGCTCTCGAGGACAAAATACCAGTTAAGTTTTGAAACTTTCCTTCAGTGGTGGAGATTTGACTTAGAGACTCTGTGTGGGCACGTTTAGATAAGTTGAGTTATACCCTTTTCTAAAATGGATTTAAGATATTAGAAACTGATCAAAATGGGCAAAAGTGAAAATGGGTGAATGGGTTTCTTGTATTATTCAACAGCTTTTAATCTAACAGCAGTGCTGCTATGAAAGGTAGGGGCCTCACATATCTTTTTTAGCTACTTTCCTGTAGAATGACATGAAACTGTTTGGTCATTACTGTAATTAGTCCTAATGTGCTTTTAATGAGCACATGCTTTCTCCTCTTAAAGGTTTGCAATGGTGTGGAGTATTTGTAGATGACTTGCATACTTATTTGCTTATGATTTTATTTCTACTTCTTTTGAGTTGGATACATGTAGAAATCAGTGGTCAACAAATAAGAAACAGCACAGATAGTCAAAATACTGTGTACTTATAAGCCTGTGTACTTCTTAACATCCTCAGAGAGCTGCCTACCAAGGTGAAGCAATTAATACCAAGCTTTTTAGCAACATCATTGTTCTGCACTATATATGTGTGTATCCATGTACCATAGGTTATTCTAGCAAGTTGATTATTCTAGTTCTTCCTGTATACGTTGACTGAAAAGTACTAGTTGTCAACTGGTACATGGAAATGTTGCTTTGATTCTTAAAAGCCCAAATTTACCCTGTCAACTCAGATTGTACTTCTGAAAGAAAATGGAAGTAAATGAGTCAGAACTGAGCTTGTTAACTTTACTCTTGAGTTTCAGAGAACTGTTGCTGGTCTAAGTTGAAAGATTTTTCCATCTAAACTAAGTCTATGATGTGTATTTGGAAGATGATTGCAAATAGTTCTGGAGAAGTAATTTTATGATATTAGAAAGACCTTGACCTAATCATTCTACTAAAGACTCCATCAAGAAAAGCTGTGTCTGTTCTGCAGGCTGTGCAGTACCATGTAAGGCTGCTAAAAAGCTGACTACAGTTTTGGGAAGAGTGGTGTTCTGGAAACAGTTTTAGGAACAGGCTGAGCTGCCCTGTTCATTTTTACTGGTGAGTTGTGGGGAAATTTATGTCTCAGAGCAAGGTGGTGGAGTGGCACTCAGAAGGTGGGTGAGGTGGAAGCAGAGCTGCAGCCTGCATTCTGCCAAAGTCAGGCTACTCACATAGCTGTCTGCTGCTGCCAGGTGAATAAAAGCCCTGCTCAGCATCCTCCCAGTTGTGCATCTTGTCTGAAATGTTACTATACCTCCTTTCCAGTAGCTGTCATGGGCCCAGTGTTCATACCATGGAATGTTTCCTATGCAAACTGTCAGTCTGATGCTTGAAGTGCTGTTCCAGCACAAACAAGGGGGGATACAGGTGCTTGGCTGGGCAGGTCAGGTCCCTGAAGGCAGAAGGATGCTTGTGCAAACAGGAAATGAGTCCCAGCTGTGGAGGGATGCGTTATCCAGGCTACATCTTGGCTGTGTGCAGGCACGGCAGGTGCCTGAGTCCAGCTGTGTTGGCAGGATCATGGGCAGCCATGAAGTGCTGTGCTGCTCACTTTGGGACTTGTACCCACCCCAGTGTAAGAAGTCACTGCTCTTAGTATCTCATGTCTAAAGTCGGAGTGGTTTCAAACAAACAAAACAATGCACATGTACCCAAGGAGCCTGCTAAATCCCAGGGCTGAAACTTTCCCTTGATTGAGCAATGCTGAGCATACAGCTGAATAACATGATTTTTCATTCATCTGACGGTAGAGTTTTTCCTTTGTCAGCATTTTCTTGTCAAATACTACATCTGAAATTACCAGTGACCTTTCCACTTGAAAAATACCTGCTTTGTGCCAGAGCAGCACACTTGTGATCTCTTTGAAAACATCTCTCTCCAGTGTGACATGCTTGTATGACTTGCTTGATCACTTGTGGGCAGTGTAATGCCACACATATATAAGCTTATTACAAACTCACAAATCAAAGCAAAACCAAACCACCTGGCCTCCAGGCTCTATTCAGGTTTTCAGATGCAGGCTCCTCCTGCTGAGTGGGTCAGACCCCAGAATCAGAGCCCTGCAAGGCAGTGGTTTTACAGAAATCAGTCTTGCACAGTGAAATAAATATCCAATAAATATCATTCATTTAATGGCTCTTATTAAAGGTAAATTGTTGACCACAAGAAGGTGGTGCCCTTCATAGGAGCCCACTGGGATTACCAGAAATGGAAGAAGGTTGTATTAACACATGTGGGATGTTTATCTAAGGATATACAGTTCCAAGTTTTAAAGGTGTGTAGCAGTGAATGAAATGTATTGAAATATTCACAGATATCCGTGAGACAGGCTGAAGGCTGCTAAAAAACATCATTATACTCTGGCATGTGGATAAATTGCATACTTGATTTTATGCACTTCATCTATATTCTCACCTGCTTTACAGTTCATCCCAAACCTCCACATTTGCCACTTTACTGGCTCTTACCTATCTTCTCTTATTTCTAAAACTATTTTTAAGGGAATCTGCTTGTTTGGTTTAACAAAATTGTTGATACAACACTAAATCCTCATTTGTAGCAGTCTCAGCAAATGTGTAACATACTACTGTTAGCATCAAGGTGCAAAACTAAGCTCAGAAGAATGAAAATAACATGACCAAAAAGCAGAAGAATTAAAAATACAGTAGGCAATAAACTAAAAAATCTTTCTGTCAAAAATTTCCCAAAATATATTATATCACCTTTTTATCTGCTATGGAAGTAACATTACTTGTACAGGTTAAAAAAAAAATGCCAGAAGTCTGAATATGACTAATAAGAGTTTAATGTTAATGTTTTTGCAGATCTTTTTTATAGTCCTTGTTGAATTGAAGGAGGAATAATTTAATATAATACAGATAACTGGGCAGCCTGTTCCAGTGCTCTGCTACCCTTGATCTAAAGTTCTTCCTCATGTTGAGGTGGAGCTTCACGTATTTCAGTTTATGGCCATTTCTCCCTGTCCTCCACTTCTTTTCTCCCAGTTAGGTTCCTTTCCTCACTTGATTCCATGTTTTTCCTTTCCTTTTCCTCATCTGCTCCTTTCTCCTGCTGCGTAGACCTTACAAACAGCAGCCACTAAAGAGAAAAATCTGACTTTGCCTGTGCATCTTCAGGCTGGTGAGAAGTTGTTCAGCTGTTTGGGGGATGCCATGTGAATATTCTGGTCTAAACTAAGAGATCTGTGCAACAGATCCATGCAGAGTCAGTCAGTGGGAATTTTTAGAGGCTTTACTTATGGAAATCTGGCAAGTCTTAGGTACAGACATGATCCTGAAAAAATTATTCTAAGGAGAGCACAGATATCTGAAAAGTTGGTAATTAGTAGTTATGGAGGCTCAACTGTCCAGCTGAGGAGGCTGTACCAAGTAGAGTCTTGAGGATGTTTTGGCAGGGGGGAGGGTGGTCACTAGCAGTCTGTCTTACTAATCAAAACTTGTTGGTGAACAGACTCAAGAGATTGGTGGATTTTGCCCAGTAGAGTGGGTGTTTTGAAGGACTGAATTAAAATTCAGTGAAGAAATTACATTTGTCATACAGAACTGTTTTCTTTCTTTAATTGAGAGCAAGTGCTCTGCTAAGGAAGGCAGACTGAAAGGAGCGATTACTTACAGGGAATAGTCTGGACTTCTGTTAGGAGCCAGCTGTGTGGTAAAGACACCAAATGTCTTTTTGGAGTGAACCAGGAGGAGTGTTCACAATCCACCTCAGCTTGTGTTGTGTGCAGCTTTGGGTACTGCTAGTTTTGGGAAAAGCTGCAAGATGCCACCAAGAAGAAATGAGAGGGGTAGAAAATGTAACCTATAATGGAAATTTGAAGGAACAGAATTTACTTTGTCTAGAAATGTCAGGACTGCAGTGATTCTAGGACAGGGGTTTGTTGTAGATAGGGAATAATCTGTTTATCATCTCAAAGGAACAGGCTTTGTCCACAGTCCATAGTGTATGAAATTTGATACTATGAAAACTTTTTTGTGATATATTCTGCAAGGGTTTATCTCTTGGGCTTGTAGTCACTTTATTCAGAAAAAGAAGGAAGGGTTTTTTCCCTCTGGGTAAGGAAAGAAATAGAGAGGAGATAGCATTCCTTCTACTTTTTGCATGTCTGGGATATTACTTGAGCATGGATGAGCTCCAGTTTTCCAGTTGTTTGTAACTTGATAAAGTTCGAATGGGTTTTCAGAGGGATTATATTATAAAAAAAATATCCAGCACAGAAAGCAACACATCCTGATTGAATTTCAAGTACCTCTTCCAAAATAAGGACAACACTTCAATTATTGATAAAAATGGGTTTTATCATTTAAAAAAAAATACATTTTATCTTGGAATGTACTGGGAAATAGTAAATCCTCTGTGACCAAACTCCTGCTTTCTGCCCCCCAAATTGCCAATATCTAGTGTACAAAGTTTAGGCTGGATGATGAAGTCTGGCAAAGTTGAAACAGCTAAAAACAAAGTCTAAGGGGAAGTTTCATGTAACGTTAATAAGAGGCAAAACTGCCAGCCCCACCTATAATAGAAATAAGATTATCAAGGCCAGGTTTCCTTGATGATTCTCAAATGTTTCTACAGGCTTTTAGAGAAGATCTGGAATGCCTTATTCAAGAACAGATGAAGAAGGGCAATAACCCTACTGGACTGCTTGCATTACAGCAGATTGCTGAATACATCACAGCGAGCACTTTTACAGGTTTTTCCACATCTTCACTCAGTAAGTGAACTATACATTTAACTGCTCTTTTTTTCTTCTTTTTTTTAATTGTTACCAGGGCTTAGCCATGCTGGGATCTCCTCTTTCCTTGAATAAAAATTCTGTCAGAGCTTGCTTCAGCTGTGAAGTAGTGCAGATGGTAGCCTTAACTTGCCTTTTTAGGCTTCTTTCTCTCAAATTCTTTGATTTGTATAATATCCAAAATGGTTGGAATCCTCAAACTCAGTTATTCTATAATTTGTTAATAGAAGTTTAACTGACATAGGGAACAAAATGTTGTGCCCTGTTACTATTAGGAGTTTAACATGAATATAAACGGAGATGTGAAATACATTACCATTTAGTTTCTTTATTTTTCTACTCTTGCATATAAATTGTTACTAAAAAAAAAAAAAAAAAGTACCCTGAGCTGGGGAGAATACCCTGGCAAACTGAATCATCAGATAAACAGCTCCCACATTTAAGAACAGCTTCTAGTCTGCACTCTACTTGTAAAGATGTCTCCGGGATCTCGCAGTTAACACCCAAGTTCTTCTTTCCAAGTCATGAAGCACTGAGATGTTCAAGTCAATTTAAGTTCTGTGGGTGGACATTATATGGGAGCTTACAAGCCTGAAGTACAGTGGCAGCTGTCAGCATTCATCATCTTTGGAGATTTGGTCCCAAAATGGTACTTCAGGGTTTATTTAACAAAACGAGTGGAAGAGAACAGAGAGCCCAAATAACCCCGTGTTCATGTCTCTGGTTGGTCACTGAGACTGCATCCTGCTGTTGTCTCTGCTGCTTTTGCCAGAGACAGGGCACTGATCTCAAACTGCACACTCCTATTGTTGAAAACCAAAATTGCTTCTACCTGTTTTGGTCTTAACTTTCCCTCTAAACAAAGGTTGTGAGCTGTCAAAAGGCTATCATGCATTCATGAAGGGGACAAGGGTATGTTTGTGTAGTCACGAGTCAAAGACAGAAATTGATCTTTGTGATTTCTCTGTTAAGAGGGGATTCCTTCTGTCTAAGGGTTTGAGAACTCTTGTACTAATCCTAATTTCTTCATTAGGACTGAATTGAAGTTCTGAGACTGAGATGTCTCTTCAAGTTAGTTTTGCTGGTGTCAGAAGTCCACAAGGAATGTCTTATCCTGCAAGAAAAAAACCTCAAAGTGACAAGTAAAAACACTTCATTAATGACAAATGTCTTAAAGCACAGTTCCAGTTCTATACAGGATATTGATTCAGGAGAAAGTTCAGGGAAATACTTTATCCAGTTTAATAAATGCTGGTACTGCTTTGCTAACAATTTAAGTACACTCCACCTGGAACATCTTGGCATAGCTGGAAATATATTTAATTGTCCAACTGTCCATTGTCTATTTTTGTCTGTTTTTCAGGCCATGGAATGATTACACCCATCAATGATCTACCTGGGGTAGATACCTCCTCGTTTGTTAAGGGAGAAAAACTTACTCGTTGCAAGTTAGCCAGTTTATATAGGTTGGCTGACTTGTTTGGGTGGGCACATTTGCCAAATGCCTATATCACAGTAAGTATTTTAGACAAAAAAAAATATATATTTAGAATTTCACCCATTCATTCAAATTATTTTTCCTCCTGAATAATGTAAATTAGATCAGTAATCCATTTCCTGTCTCCTTTGCAGGTAAGAGTAAGCAAAGAACATGACCACATTCTAATCATTCCAAGAGGGCTGTCCTTTTCTGAAGCTTCAGCTTCTAATTTGGTACGTGATTCACCTGCTGTAGTAACCACCAAGACTCAACCTGTTTTCTAAAATACTTTTGTGGCTGCTAAAATGGACGTCTATAATTATGCTGTTGTTTGAGTTTTTTTAATATTTACCCACCAGATGAAAAGCTGATTAACTGCTCAGATAATAGCACCCTTTGTTGTCAGTGTTTCTTCCTGGGTTTAGCATTACTTTCTGTTTCTTTGTCCTCAGCTTCAGTGTGGAGCAGCAAAGTTTTGTTTTCCTGTCTGATGAAGCTCATCAGTAGCCTCAGTGTAGCAGCAGCCTTTTATAACCTGGCAGTGTGGTAATACATGTGAAATTACTCTGTAGGAGTAGTGTTATCAGAATCAGCTCTTACCTTTAAAAGTGAGGAGATAAAGTCGAATAATCCTCCTCAGGCCCAACAAATGAGCTGGGTGAAGTAACAAGCTGGTATTTAGGCAGTGGTAAATCACTTAGGTAAATGTGCTAAATCACACATCTTTTGGTGCAGAACCTGCCATATGCTCTTCATGTCAGTGCATATCTGTAAAGAAACTGCCTCGAGGTGAAAGGGGTACCAAAATGAGATTGATAGTTTTACATAGCAAACACAAAACCAAAATGAGATATGACCCTGCTGTAGTTTGTTGTTGATCCAGAAATTACTATTTTAATGTTCTCGCGAATCTGAAAATTCCTTGTGCATTGAATGCTCTTACTGGAAATTTCTGAATTATCTTTTTATTAAAAATGTAGGAAATGTTAATGAAATGCGTTTTTAAAAGTCAGAAACAGGGAAAGGTCAGCTAGACTGAAGCAGAATATATGTTGTATCAGAGTCTTATTCTTACTTCTTCCATGGCTGAACTTCCAACAGCTGTCAAGGGCTTGTACAGCAGGGTGGTTTATTGACACACAGATTCATGGCTGCTCTCCTACTTTTTTTCATGCTCTGAGCCCTCAATATGTGTGGGGAAATTTGGTGCTAAATAAGAAAGGAAGGGTATTTTCTAGATAACCGAAGTTGTCTCAAAACTTTTGAATATCATGTGTTTCTTTGCCTTTTTCAGGTTAAAGTGAACATCCTAGGAGATGTAGTGGACCAGGGAAGCACAGCTCTCAGTATTGACAGTGTAGGCTTCAGTCCACACGTGGCCATCTACTCCACGCGCCCCGATGTCAGATGTGTCATACACATACACACCCCTGCCACAGCTGCTGTAAGTCTTCCTTCTGGCACTGACTGAAAGAAAACAGCTTTACCTTATGAACATAGGGCATATTTCTGCTCACAGCAGTTTCATTTTTGTTTTAATGTAGACTCTGCACTGGTAAATAAAAGTGTGAGGTTATCAAAAAGAAAGAGAGAGGGCTGAGCCACCGCAGTGGAATGGGACCAGAATAAACTGATGCTCAGAGATTGTTATACTCAGGTTGAGGTGGTTGTAAAGCAAATAGTTTACAGAGGCTTCATTTATAGCATCCTAGATAATATAATGTGCTGTATAAATCATCATCAATTGCATTATGCAGCTCCATTTTTAAGTGGTTTAATTAGTAGTTACACTTAGTTTGAATTTACCTCACTATTTAAATGTTATAGTTAACATAAACTTTAAATGGTCTGTATAGTAAATGTAAGGCGGCCTGAAAGAATTGGTTTGAAATAACTAAATTCTTATTGTTTTATCTAGAAATGCATATACACATATGCATTCCTTGCCTACAGACAAAATAAAAAGGAATGATTAATTTCTTTTTTACTAGCTTTTTGAAGTCATAAGTGTGGGAAAGAAGAACAAACCATTAAGTAAGATGAGAATTAAACATGGATAAAATCCGCAAAAATTAACTTAGTTGGAAAAAATTGTCTTTTGCTCTAGTTAATCTGTCCCTAGGTTGAGTAGCAGCACCTCTGTCACCCTATTGCAAATTAGACTGGTATGGGGGAGATTGTTTCTAAGCTTTCATTACAGAGTTTGCCTCTCTTCCAGCAAAGATAAAAAGTGCACCCTGCTAAGGCTTGGGTGGTTGGGATGTGAGTTTTAAGAGTTTCAAATTTCCTAGTTATCAGCATTTCATTTTCATGAAACAGGTTTCTTCTATGAAGTGTGGCATCCTTCCCATATCACAAGAGGCTCTGATTCTGGGAGATGTTGCTTATTACGACTACCAGGGATCTCTTGATGAACAGGAAGAGAGAATTCAGCTTCAAAAAGTTCTTGGACCCAGTTGCAAGGTATTCAGCCTCATTCGTGCTCTTCATAAACAATTTTCATGCCCTGCTCCAGTTTCTACCATTTAACATTAGTGTCTTCATTTACTAGGTATTAGTCTTGAGAAACCATGGTGTGGTAGCACTAGGAGAGACACTGGAAGAAGCATTCCACTATATTTTCAATGTGCAACTGGCCTGTGAAACTCAGGTGAGAGAGAATTTATCTGTTTAATTTCAAACACTTGTGCTGCAGAGTTACAGATTACATCCCAGATGGGAAGATCTCTAACATTACACAATTTTGGGGTTGTGGAATCTAGTAATCCTGTTTACCAGGACAAAGTCAGAAAGACTGGAATAATCAGGGAATCAGTGAAGGAATGGCACAAATACTCATTCTAGGAACTCTGACACAGTCTCCGTGGTGTTATGCTCTGAAGGGTACAGAAGGTTTTGTTCCATGCTGTGCAGAGTGAGCCTCATGCAGGGAATCTGTCAGATGATACATTTGCTGGTACTCACTGCATGGGGAAGTGTGATTTAAGATCTCTTGAGAGCCAGCTCCTTTATTGAAGCTGAATGTTGTGACAAGAAAAGAAGCGTCTCTCTGTGATCACAGATTTGTGAAACCAAATTAAAAGGAGGTCTTTAGAGCAATGGTAGAGGGTAGCACATTTAAAAATAACTTGAATCACTAATTCAGTTGTTTCCATTTTGTCTAACTTTAGCTACCTAGTTAGGTATCCAGATGTTACCTATAGCCTGTGAAAAGAGACCACTGAAAGTGTTCTCACCTTTCATAACTTTTAAGCCCATCTCCAGAAACTTTGTCACTTTGTGCTTGTTCCCCAGTGATCCTGTCCTCCCAAAGAGGCATTTGGATGTGCAAATGGCAGGCTCCCACTCCTTTCCTTCCTTGCCCTTCCCTGCCATTTATTTTGAGTTCAGTCACTATTTCATTTTGAAACAGCTAGAAAAATGAAAAATTTTTAATCTTGTGATGCAGAAAGGTTTTTTTAAGGTACTCTGAAATCAAGTGTTTGAATCTACTCCTTTTAAAGTGCAGTTATTAGTAGATGGTATAATGCTTTCTGTAACAGTCACTTGCTGTGTATTTTAATACATTTTTTGGACAGTAGAAAACTAGCCTGAGAAATAACTGCAGCATGTATTTAAGCAAGCTTCTGCTGCAAATTCAGAAAAGCAGAGAATACAAAAGCCTTTTCACAAATCAAATATCCTCCATGATGTCTGCAGGTTCATGCACTAGCTGGAGCAGGTGGGATAGACAATCTCCTACTACTGGATCTGCAGAAGTTCAAGCCTTCCACCCACGCTGTGGCAGCAATGGGAGGAGGTGGAGTCAATATGGCTTCACAACAAAAATGGAAAGTTGGGGAGCAAGAATTTGAAGCTCTCATGAGGATGCTGGACAACCTGGTGAGAGCATGTTGATGGTGGTATCCATATAGTCCTGTAAACTTTTGAGTGTAGGAGTAACTTCTGTCAAAGCAAACAGTTTTTTCTGGTTTCTCTATGAGTTCTAAAATGAAGACAGAGTAAATGTAAGAGGTAGAAAATCTCTTCATTATGTGAAGTTTAATTTGTCATACTGTTTCTGACAGCAGTATTCTGTTTTAGTAAGAATTTATCATGCTTTGAGCTTCAATTTTGTCCCACCATCTTACAAATGTATAGTAGTTTAATAGTAAAAAGTTTTATTTTATATGTTTAAACATTCTTTTCTTATTTTCCTCCTCCACAGGGATACAGAACTGGCTATGCCTATAGGCAACCATTAGTCAGAGAAAAACCTAGACATAAGAGTGACGTCGAGATCCCAGCCACTGTGACTGCCTTTTCCTTTGAAGATGATACAGTCCCACTTTCCCCCCTGAAATTCCTTGCACAGAGGCAACAGAGAGAGAAGACAAGATGGCTGAACTCTCCAAACACATACTTGAAAGTTAATGTGCCTGAGGAGTCCTGGAATGGGGAAGCAAGTCCCAGGACTAAGATCACGGTAGGTTGATACGTTGGGCAGTCACTTAGATTTTGCCCTACTTGAAAGTAAGTTATGCACAGTTTATATGAGGAACTCTTAAACAGGATTAGCAAATAAATTTATTAAGCTAATTAAAACAGGCTTTTCGGGGATTTAATGACATTGGTACTGAGGGTCTCCTTTGTTTGGGGAGAGAGGGGTTGACTGCAAGAGTAACAGTTTATGATAAAATTTAACCATGATTTTGCAGTTCTAACCATCTCTTCTTATTCCTGAAGTTGAAAACGGTTTTTCTACCAGATCTTCTTGTGCTATTAGTTATCCACCAAATATAGTAAGGTTTTAAGTCACCCGTGGGTTGTTCTTTTTTTACATGAGGGAGACACGAGCTCTAATTCATCTCTAGCTGCCCCTTTTCTATTTGTGAGCTTACTGAAAACAGCTTTCGAAAGGTCTGTTCATGCTACAGGCTTTTAATGATGATAAAGATTTTCCCCCTCCTGCAGCTCAGCAGGATGCTTACACTTAGTTTCCAGCCTGCAGAGAGGTGGCCCTCGTGGGACTACAAGAGCGTGTTATTGCTCTTCAGCTACTCCCAGTCACACAGTACAGCTGTAAAAGCATCAGCTCCTCCTGCTGGCAGGCTGGCAGGTTTCTAAACTTGAGTTTTGGAAAAACACCCTCAGAACCCTGCTTGAGAAGGGAAAAATCTAGTCAATGTGTGGTCAGCAGAGGTGGAAGTCGATTGCATGAACAAGGGCTCTGGATCTACGTGCCAGTTACTCGAAAGTGTGATCTTTTCTAAATACAGCATCATTAGCACACAGCTAACACTGCATTTTTCAGGAATGTATGTTAACGTTTACAAAAAGTAATCTTGTTCAAGGCAACTTAAATCCTCTTGGGAAAACACACAAACATGTAAGGGGTTGGGATTATTTTTTAGATGTCATGTGGAATTGAGAATAAAGTCAGAAAGTCCTTTCTTGATACCTCTTCTTTAACAGTAAGACACCACAGAGAATTGTTCATTTCCAATAATACTGGGTTTTTTAATGTCTTCCCCCCCCTTTAAGTGGATGAAAGCTGATGACTCCTCCAAGACTAGTGGAGGGACGCCAATCAAAATTGAAGATCCAAACCAATTTGTTCCCCTAAACACAAACCCAAGTGAAGTGTTGGAAAAGAGAAATAAGGTAAAAGAAGTGTAATAAACTGAAAATTCTAACATTGCCAAATAAAAATATGTGTTCAAGTAATGATTCAGCAGAGCAGTAAAATAACATTTTCAAACGTTTTGATTTCATTAAGAAGGTTCTTACGCTATATGTGATTTCTGGCATCAAAAACATGTATTTAAATGTGTGATATACATAAAGTCTGTAGATATGTATGCAGTATTTATATATTTAAACTTTGAGTGCAATAGTCTGATGAAGGATGAGTATTAACTCTGAAAATAATAGATTGGAAATGGTAGTCCCTGTTATTTAGCATTTTATTTAGTAGGTAGTTAGGTGTCAACATGAACCGAATTGCTGTGCGTCATCTGCAGCATGATTCAATCTCAGACTCTAATCTTGCTCTGTTCTGTTTTAATTTGCCTAGTGCTTGTTAAGCTGGAATTTCTAATGGCAGTAAAAAAAAGAAAATGAGAGATTATTGTTGGACCTCTCTGTAAACAGAAATATCTTTCTGCTTTTCCCTTCCAGCATGAAAGACACTGATTATCAGACTGACCAAATATTCCGCCCTCAGCATAACTATATTAACAGATATTCAGGAATTTTTTCATTCGATTGCGTATTTTTTTTTTCTTTCTTGGAAAGCACTATATCAGTGTCCTTGGGGACTGAAGTGGAGTTAGAAGGAGTAACTCCCTTCCTCAGAACTGGAAAGGCACCCTCTAATCATCTAGAGATTAATAATACATGTCCCAGGCAATGATTTTTAAATTCATGCATGTCACTTGCTCATAGAGAGTTTATTCCTAAGTTTCTGCTGTAGGATTTTTTTTATATGATCTGTATTGATATTTATATTTATATCTGATCGGTCAGTCTCATAAGCATTGACAATTAGAAGCTAGGGCTGTTAGTTTAAGGAAAAAATAAACTATTCACAGAAGGAAAAACTTCACCAACCTTTGTGATCACAGAGTTTTCTCCAATAGCTGATGTGTGAGGTGGAGAGGACAGGTTCAGGGACTATTCCTGGGAGCTTATTTCTAAATGTTGGCTTACATGAAGTGCAGGAATTGGGACTAGGGTGAACATTTGGGAGTACTGAAAGAGCTAAACAACATATGCTGTGTATTTTGAGGTGGAAGAAGAGTTCCTAATTTTTAGGTGCAGCAGCATACAGCTTGATCCTCCAGCCACTCACTGCCGCCTGTGTTAGTGGCTTTGCAAAGCTGATGGGCATAGGATTTACTAAAGAGAAATATCTCTTTCTAACCTGGTTTATTTTCTCTCTATAGATAAGGGAGCAAAACCGATATGACCTAAAGACAGCAGGACCTCAGTCTCAGCTGCTCGCAGGGATTGTTGTGGATAAAAAGCCGAGTTCAGTGAGTACAACATAATTAACTAATTTACAGCCGTTCAGGTTATTTGGCTGCCTGTTTTTCAAATGTCAGCTTGGCCCATTTTCATTCTAAGTGTCTTGTTAGAACTGATTATTTTAATGCCAGTTTTAGAGCTCTGATACATCTTATTCATGTTTCATTTTAAAGGTTTAAAATGTTAGTTTCAAATTGAGATATGCATGTTAAGTCTGCTGCTATTAATATTAATGAAGTAGGATCCTTGTGTAAGATCATTTAAGTGAGAGAGGAAGAACTTTAGAATGCATGGGCCAAAAATAACCTTCATTAGCCTGTGGAAGTGATGCTTAAGGTAACAATGGAGTCCCAGAAATAGCTGAGTTTAAAAGGTGGGATGTGACCATGTAGAAGACAGCTTTCATTAGAAACAGGCTTCTTATTGGGAGAGAGGGTTACCAGTTTCTTACCTGCCCATATTAACCTTTTCTTGAATAGAATATACTTCCAAACAGTATAGGTATCCCTAATAAGGTTATCCAAGAAATTTTGATGAATTGGAATTGGAGTTCTATACGTCTAGGAGTTTCCAGCTATCCAACAGTTAGTACATCGATGTTTTAATTCTGTATTCCCTGCCAAAACTTTGTCAACAAACTTTGGCTAAAAAAAAGAAGATACATTAGCCCTGCACGTTTTGCTTGTTGCTTCTTATTCTGTAACTGTTAAATTCTGTGGCTTTCCCTTTCCCAGCCAATGCAGTTTGATGACGAGCACGCGCCACCGGCACCACCCAACCCATTCAGCCACCTCACCGAAAAGGAACTGGAGGAGTACAAGAAAACCATTGAGCGCAAGCAGCAGGGGTTGGAAGGTCAGCGGTGTGGATTGAATTGTTGGGGTTTACATTTTAATAATAAGCTTGAAAATATCTACTGTAAAAGTTGTGTGCATGTTAATTATTAGAGTATACTGTTGGCAGCTAGTTTAGAACAAATCATTCCTTGAGGTGGTAGAATTCTTTTGTTACATGTGGTTTGTTCTTTTACTTTAGTTAGTGCTGAAATTAAAGCAATGAAAGGTTTGCACAGAAATGGGGTTGACAAAAACACAAGTTAGCATGATGAATTTTTGTGTCAGAATATAGAATAACTGAAGGTGGGAGAGTCCATGAAGGTCATCTTAATCCAACTCCTCCTCAGAGATGATGCTAAAGTTAGATCAAGTTGCTCAAGTCTGTGCCCAACCAAGAGAAAGTTTACTGAGATGTTTGGCCCTGGCTTCTTTAATTTTACTTCTGTTCTCCCAGTGTGCAAGTCTCATCTACTTTCACTTTTCACATCTTCTTCCAATACTACTATTCCATAGAGAATTGCTAATTCAGGGTTGATTTTAATTTTTAACAGTAGCACTTACTGTGAATTGTTCTTCACTAATACTGTGTAATAGAACAACTTTGCCATATGTCACACTCAGGACATAGTGTAATAGCTTATTGTACCGGCAGACTGTGACTTAGGGCTAGATAAAACCATGGGGCATGCTACCTGGAATGCAGCCTTGCCACCTTTGTTAATGCTTTCTGATAAAGAACTAATATATACTGATTTTTAGCAGATAAAACAAGTAATGCCCTAATTCTTTAGAGTTTCAACGGTGTATTGTAACTTTGTGCTGTTGTGAGCATGAGCAACACGAAGCTGTAGCAGAGCTGTAAATCTTGTAGCACCAGCACTGACACTCTTGCTTGATTTTCACTTTTGCTTGGCTACTAACTCACATCTTGTCCTGCAGATGCTGAACAGGAGTTATTCTCAGATGACGGTTCATCTGTATCACAAATTCAGTCACAAACTCAATCCCCGCAAAATGTCCCAGAAAGATTAGAAGGTATTCCATGCAATTTCTGTACAATGCCAAGGGCTCCAATAACCCAGGTTCTCCACTCTTCTGCTGCACTTTTACACTTGCATGAAGTCAACTGAGTCAAAAGGAGCCCTCTTCTTCAAAGTTTGGGTGGTGCTCTGTCCAGAAAACAATATTTCCCAATTTTTTTCTAATACCTAATTCTCACAACCAGAAAACAACTAAGGGCATGCTGAAACCTAGATATTAACCAGGTGGAGCAAATAGATATTATACTTCTATTTTACTGAAAATGTTAAGATTAGTTTTTTTGCTTAAGACTTCTCCAGAAGTCTAAGTAGGCATTTTAAAAGGCAGGTTCTCCAATGCCTTCTGTATGGAATGGCTGTGTTTTTGTAAATCAGTCTCTTGCAGTGAAGTGTAATTCTGACTGTGCTTGAGACTATGTGTGCTGTGTAGACTGTATTTGTACATACTCTATACAGCTTGAGCTGTGCATGCACTTGGCAGAGATAAAGTTAGATTTTTATCTCATTTTCCTTTAATGACATTTTCACTGTGTTGTCTGCTTACGGCATCTAAGAGTGTGGATAAAGGGGAAAAAAACACATCTAAGCACTTCGGGTTTCATTCTTTGGATCACAGTCCAGACTCGCAGGCTTTGTCTCAATACTGGGTTTTTTTGCATGAGAGTCTACATAAATAATTGCAAAATCATTTGCTCTTTCAGAAAATCATGAGGATTTCTACACCCAGAATGCCAACCTCATATCTGTGGAGATGCCAGTTGTGGTGGTGAACGGGAAGGAAGATGCCCACGACGTGGAAGAAGATCTCACCAAGAGGGTCAGTCAGTTAACCATGAGTACTGTGGAGAGCGTAGAGATTACCATTAAAGGCTCTGAAAAGATAGAAGAGGCCCTGTCCCCTGAAGGGTCACCTTCCAAATCCCCTTCGAAGAAGAAGAAGAAATTCCGCACCCCATCCTTCCTGAAAAAGAGTAAAAAGAAGGAGAAGGTGGAAGCGTAAGTGCAGTTCTGTTGTGAGGAGACATTGCACATTTTAAACGTTTAAGTTCACCATTAACAGCGTAGTGTTAGGGGTGTGCAGTAACTGGACTTTTAACCTAAACAAGTAGAAACTGGAAGAGGTTTTGCTTTAAAGAAACCAAACAAAGAGACAAAAAAAAAACCTTTCATGTTAATTGCAAATTAATTCATCTCTCACTTAGCTGTGTCCAAAATTGCTATGAGGGTTGGAAACATTGATTAGTTTCATGTAGAACTACACTGGCAGGTGCTCAATTACCATCATAGCAAGGTCAAATACCATCACAGTATGCAGCAGCAAGTTCTGCTTGGAGTATTTTGCAGACCTTAAAATTTTCAGTGCAGTTAAAGTCTTTATTAAAGTTACTGTTGAGTGATCATATGACTTTTTAAAACTGCTGTCTCATTTGGAAACCAGATCATACATTTTTGTATTGTGGTTTTTGACCATATATTTTATGTTTCTGTACCCCTGTTTGAGTGGGTACATATTAACAGCACACCTTTACATCTTTTTTAAGATTAGCTCATATAGAAATATTATACACTGGCACATAATACTAGGGGAAAAACTGTGTAAGAGAAAGTTTATTTGGAATTATACAAAATGTCTAAAGAATTCCATTATTCAATAACTTTTTTGCCAAATATTTCATTTTAGTGAAATATAATTTTTGAAGACTTCTTTTTTATTCTATCAGTTGGGGCGGGGGAAACCCTTATTTTTCAAGAAGGGGGATTTTATACACTTAACATTGATAATTTAGTTTAACTGGCAAAACAAAAAGAAGATTTTATATGTTCAAATGTTTGTATACCATTCAGTATAAAGGTATTATAAGCATGTGAACCAAGCATTTCATAGTTAGAGTGTATTTAAGAATGCTTGGTTTAGAGTATACTTAAATATAATTCAGGAATCCAGGGACTTCAAAATCAAAGGATAAAAGCATATAAAATTGAACTGGATTCATGTTTAAAAATTACTTGTGGGTTGTTCTTTTTATCTCTCATGGTATTGCTAATGAATGAAGAAAAATAATCTCTTAACATAACCAAATGAAGGAAACAAAAATGTTAAAAGGGAAAGTGAAATAGTAGGGAAATAGGAGGAGACAAAGAAAGTAAAAGTTCGGTGATTATTTTTTTTAAATATATGATACGGATTGCGGGATATTTTTATTAAATCAGCAGAGTGACATTTCCATATTAGATGTTTTAAATAATTTGTATGGATTCATGCAGAGTGCAACACTTTGGGTTTTTTCTTGAGTTTCATTCATATTGTAAAAGAGTCTCGTGAATCCGTGTTGTCCTTTGGATGAACCCAGAGCAAATCAGAGCCTAGTGCCATGGGTAAGGGTGGTACTGCCACTTACTCATTTTTACTTGTATTGTCATTTTAGTACTTTTACTGTATTGTAAATACAAACTAAACATAAAAATTAACATAGGGGTTTCTTCGCTGTGTCAAATGTCTGTAAATCAGTCATCGCAATAGGAAGTACATCTTTAAGATCCATGTGATTCCCAAATTACCGGTTGAAATATTATACAATATATAATTGTTAAATATGGCTGGAGAGTGGTTTGGCATGCAAAAATGTTGATTATAGCATGTTCGGGGGCTGGTTAGCTTTGACCGTGTAAGTGTGATAATGCAATGTTGGAATGGATCCTGGAAACAATTTTCTAGCTGTCACTAAATACTGGAATCAGTGTTTTTAATCATAGTGGAAACTTTCAGTTGCTTACTTTGTTTTTTATGTTCTACATTATTTGTGTTGTATTACAACATATGTAGAAACAGTAACCTGTGAACTACGCTTTTCATAACTTTTTTAAAAATATATCTAAATGAATGCAATGTGCATAAATATTTTTTAAAATGCAACCGTGAACTATTTGCACCTTTTGCTAATGCCTCTATTTACTTGCTTTGGCATAAAGAATGAGCCAGCCAACTCTTGTGTCCTGTGGAAAATATATAAATGTTATCTGAAATTGCTCATAGATGTAATGCTAATTAATGTTAAATCACAAATAAACAGTATTTTAAATAGATGGATTTCATATAGCAGCCTTTTGTTTATACACTTACATCTCTCGCTTGTAGAGAAGATGGTTTGATTATGCACGTTGCTTCTCAAGAATTTATTCTGGAGAGAGCTTCTTGCTTGTGCTTATCCTGAGAGCTCAGCAAGAAAATAACCTGATCTTGCTGTTGAACAGCTTTTGTCTCTGTCACAGATGCTGGAAAGGAAAGTGGACATGCCTGTGGAAAAAGGCAGGGCACTGCCAGGCGGTTGTTCTGAGCCCAGGTGGGTCTGGGCTTCCCCATCGTGGGCTGCCTCCTGCTCTGCAGCACCATGGGATCATGGGTGACAGCACGAGGGACTGGGGTGGTTTTAGGGCTGAGTAAGTACAGAGCAAGGAAATAGCTCGCAGAAATTACATTTTTTTTAAAATTATTATTAATAGCACAAAGGATTTCCTATAGGGAAAGCTTAATGCAAAGTTATTTGAAGACATCTTTGTCATGCCCTGCCAACATATGGTATATGTCGGAGCCTCTGAGGCTGCAGAAGTTGCAGTGTTTTGTTTTTGTAGCTGTATCAACTCTGTGAAATGTCTTTGAGGACTGCAGGAATGTTTATTTTCCTTGTCCTACCACAAATCAGCCTTTCGTTTCTGTTTACAAGAAAGTCAAAATTCGGCTCTCTGAGTCTGGTGACAGTTTGATGAACTTGGTTCCCATGTGGAAGGATAATTTTGGTTTAGCATTTTAAATAAATCTTGACCAAGATTTTAGTAATTTTCTGACTATCATTTGTCTCCAGAAGCATCTACAGTCTGCTTCGTGCTGCACTAATGTGAAAGTAGACACTGTATCAACACGGAGGAGCATCCACTGTAAGGCCAAGGGCATAGATAATTTTTGTCTTTAAGCTCTCTTTATTCCCAAGAGTCTACAAACCACATCAGACCTTTCATTTTCACTTAAATCTTACTCTTTCACAGTGTTACTCAAAGGATCTGAGATTCTGCAAACCAAAGCATGGAAATAAAGTAGATGTTTCTAACAGGCGTAATAAACATTAAAACTTTAGTTTTGGGAAGTAGGAGCCCTTGGAAAGATGAGCTTCAAAATGGATCATTAACATGATAAGAAATAATTATTGTCATTAGGCTGCTTAACCCAAGAGAGAGCAATACAGAGAAGCAGTGTTTG
This sequence comes from Corvus brachyrhynchos, assembly GCF_000691975.1. Taxonomy (NCBI): domain Eukaryota; kingdom Metazoa; phylum Chordata; class Aves; order Passeriformes; family Corvidae; genus Corvus; species Corvus brachyrhynchos. The sequence goes on from NW_008238346.1 coordinate 1,007,192, forward strand.
CTGTGAGGAATTGCATGCAAGCTACCACCCAAGAGCATTAAAAAGGAAAAGGATTTGTAAAGCTGTATACCCAGGTGATCACCTGCTGTAGTCTTTTACAGATTTCCAGCTGTTCTGGAGATGAGTGTTACATAGCAAACCAGACCTAGCAGAATTTGCAAAATGAGGTGTATCAGGCTTTAGATGCCACAAGGAGACAGAAAAATGTCATGGTTAGGGCTGTAATGCCATTTTGACTAGTATTTTCCTGCCTTGCCAGTTGAGTCCACAGCACACTGTTGAGCATGTGGCATAAATTGTTGTTCTCTCTGGTGCAACTAGTTGAGGATTTTCTATTCTGTAGGTACCCAGTTTGCAAAACTGTTGAGTTTTCACTATTTCAGCCCATGGAAACTTCTCAAACAGGATGTTCTGCAAAGTGGTTGAGGACAGTGAGAAAGAGCCACAGTGTCCCACGCTGTGCACATGGGTTTGATGGAAACTTCTGACACGGGCACCAATGTTCTCTCTCTTCCTTTCTGCAGACTGGCAGGGAAGCACATCCCCTCGCCCATGGGGTCGCTGCGTGGGTTGCTGTTTGTTCTTTCAAAGACCCAGGGTGTTAAAAGAGGTGCAGGGCTCTGAAAGGCACTGATTAGCAGCTGCCTGGCCATGTGTGTGTGGGCAGCTGGAGCGTGGCCAGCCGGCCATGGGCGTTGCTGTGGGCACGGCTCCCGTGGCGCGAGCAGAGCGCTGGGAGCACCGGGAAGGCATTCAGTGGTGATGGGCACTTCTGGCGTGTTGGCTGTGCCCCAGCCTGCAGGAACTGCTCTGTCACTGACTTGCAGCTTCGCCAAACTTGCACAGACTCTTAGGGGAATAGTAGAAGGCCCATCCTCACTACAAAGATTGCTCAGCCCTTTGCCACAGTTTCTAATCTCAGTTTCAAAGCCAGCAGTAATTTAGGTTTCTGAGAGAATACAATATGAGAAAACTTGTATTTTTGTACAGCCTTGTCCTTTGGAAGTGTTGGGGTACAATAGCTGTACTTTTTACATGTGCCAGCAGTACAGGCAAACACACACAAACGGTTTTCACTGCAGCACACAGCATGGACAGCTTCAGTCAAGTTTGATCAACTTAAAAGCAAACAAAACAAAGCCTGGCGATGAGAACTGGAGGGCGAACAGGAGTTCACGCTCTGAAATTGTGGCTGAAAGTCCCAAAGTCTAACAGAGCCTCTGGGAGGTGAAAATTCAAGCGGCCTTTAGGTGGCATCAGACCCTCGCGTTTGCTGCCTTTGTTCCCCGCAGTCGCAAAGCCGCTAACCAAGCGCTTTCAAAGAAGGTATTTTTGGTGTAGATTTTGTGGGCTTTATTCCAGTTCCAGTGCAGAGAGATGAAAGCAGACATCTGGCTGCCGGACTCATTTTTTATATTGATTCATTTCAAAATCCAGCAATGGAGCAGGCTTTGTCAGGGAGGCAGGGCTCCTCCTCTCTCCTCCATCCTTTTGCAACAAGCTAAAAATGTTGAAGTTTTTTTGCACTTTTTAACTCACTCCACTGAGCAAAATAATATCCGTATGTTCAATATTTTCCCTCTGTCAACCTTACCCACAGGCCAGAGACTTCTCAGTGTTTCTGGATGGTGGGGCAGAAGTCACAGGAGGCCCCAGTGGAAGACCACTGGTGCCAAAGGATCATCCTGCACCTTTCTGCCTCACCTGCTTCCATGTGATGAATTCCAGATGCATTTCCTTTCACAATTGCAGCAGTAGCTCAACACAACTGCATGTCTCTGGATACTGCTGGAGCTTTTGCAAATTTTCAATTTGCAAATGTTATTTGTAAAAACAAAACTTGTGCCCTGGGTTATCAGGATGATGAGTAGTTGAACTCTGTAAGGAACAGCTGAAATTCTGTTGGTGATGTGGTCCTGGGCATGGTCCTGGCCGCTCCCAGCCGTGGCTGACATTACCAGCTGGTGCTGGATTTGACCTTTGGCATGTCAGCTGCTGGCTGCTCTCTGACCTCTCAGGCATGGCACTCATCCCTCTCCTCCCAAAGGTACAGAAAGTTCAAACATCGACTAAAGTGAGGTGCTTAACTTAATGGCCTGGCTTTTCTCAAAGGGCTGAGCACTTTGCCATGGCAGGGAGAGCTGCAGAAGAGCAAGTTGTGTAGCCCTTGGCTTGATGCAGTGAGAGCCAAATAATCCCTGAACTGCAGGGAAAAAAGCAGCCCCCAACTTCAGCATTTTGACCAGCTGTGCTTGAAGACCTTGCAGGGACTGAGTTTCTCAGTGAACATCCTATCAGCCCAGGCCTTTCCCTCTCCTCCATGCCCCCATGGGGATGGAAAAAGAAAGGTTGCTGCAGGTGGCTGATTTTCTGTGTCCAGGGTGTTGAGAACAACTAACTGACCCTTAATAAACATGCCATGTTGGAGGTCTCTGAGTGTTAACGGCAGTGTGGGGACCTGCCTTGGCATGTCTCACAAGCTGGCACTTGGCTGATGTGTACCCAGGCAGCTGCTGAGCTGGGGCCTCAGAGGTGCTCCAGAGGACCAAAGCCACCTCATCTCCTGAGTTGTACCTTTGCTGGGTGCCAAAAAGGACCTACAGAAATCTCTGAACACACTGCAGCAGCTGCAGTTTATACACAGTGCTTTGCTCTTGGATGCTGGACACTTTCAGCCCCAATCCTTCTTTAGATGGACGGACAAGACAGAAGTTGGCTATTAAATCCACTCGGCAGAAGGGGAATGTGGGACAATAACTCCCTTCCCCAAACAGGAACTACCAATTTCTTATTCCAGTGAGTATAAGCATCCTCCCCTTTCTAGCAGGCAGAGGCACAGTGTTTTCAATACTTACTCTTTCCATCTGGCTAGACAGCTCTCTCAAACACCAATACCTATAATTACATATATTATGTATATTTGTATATACATATTACACATGCTAATTATATCTACAGAGGCATTAAAATGTTTACCCTGCTTGACTTCAGTTTTATTTTCAAGTTGGCAACATCCAACCAACCTTAGGAATATGCTGTATAAATAATGAGAATTTATTTAGATTTATTCAACAGTGTTTACGACTAATAAGTAACCACATCCATTCAAGTCCTGATCTCCTGGCTGGAATGTCACCTACATGTGATCATTCACCTTCAGCTGGAGCAGCTGGTTCTTCCTGGATTTATTTAATGGGGCCAACTTCACAAATGACCTGGAAGAGGTGCATTGGGCAGAATTTTCTCTGCCACTGTCTATCTAATGGGAGAATATTTGGTATTGGAGTAGTTTTCTTATAACCAGATGTTTTGGGCTGTCTTACTCCACTTGGCTTGATTTCTACCTTTCCAGTTGCTTTATGGTTCTAGAGATGCCCCAAATGCCCTCTCGGGGTGAGGGTGAAGGCGCTGTGTCAGTGTTACCCATTCCCTCCTGCCAGCACCAGGATGTCTGGGGTACCAGCTGCTCACTGGGGCTACTGGGCCTCTTATGGATATCTCAAGAAATGACAGTGTCCTGTCCCTTCATTGAAAATGAGCTTTGTGCAAATGAGGGGTGGCAAGGGAGTTGGGCTGGAAGATCCTCATGGGTCCCTTCCAACTCACGCTGTTCAAGAACTCTGATGGTTTTCTTACACCGGACATTTTAAGTTCGAAAGCAAAGTACACGTTGCTTTTGCTTTCAGTCTCTTCCTCCAGTTTAAACCTCATGAGTGCTGCTGTGAACATGGTGACGATGCTGCACAGGGAGCAGTTTGGCTGGAGAAACCTCTCCCTCTGTGAAAATAATCTCATCTGAGAGGTTATTTTCAGCCTGTGGAGGATTCATGTGAGCTGGTCAAAGGCTCCCCTGGGGGCTTCCCAACAGCACCTCCAGCCTCCCTGAACCCCACTTTAGCATGGCACAGCTCACTGAGACTCATTGTGTGCTGCCAATGCCTTTTCAGGTGGGTTTTGTGAAACCACGTGCATTTCATCAACCTGTAAGATCAGGATTCAGTCTTTGCTCCCAATGCACACCCAGTGCTGCCCCTAAAGCAGAGGAGGGCTGCTGCCCCTGCCTAGTCCTGCTCTCATTTAGATCTTACCAAGGCTGTCAATACCACTGATTTACTGGACACTTGGAAAAAGCATGTTTGCTTTGAGAAATCAGTATGATGAGAAAACCAAAGTGGTGAGTGGGAACACAGTGCCGGGCTCCCTCAGCATCTGTACAAGTGCCTTCTGCTCCACACACGACACAGTACCTGCCTCTCCAGAGCCCTGGACATCCCACAGAGGGCACAAAAGCAATGCAGGATCCCCGTGCAGCGCCAAGGGCGCCGAGCCCATGGCAGGCACGGGCTCACACAGTGTCATCTCCATGGGTCAGTGCATTCAGTGGCTCTTGGCAGCAACAAGGTCACGAAATGCACTGGTGTTTTAACATGAAATTGTGATCTTGAGCATCTTTAGTGCTTTGATTTGTTCCTAATGAAATGAGGAGATTCTCTGAGAGGCAGCTCCAAGCACTTCTCCTACTTGGCTGGGTGGGGAACTGATGCTCCTCACTGAGAGATCTCTGTGCCCAAATAGGGGCTTGAAGGCAAAGCTGCAAATTACCCCTGTGGGATAATCCCAGCTTTGGCAGTTTTTGAGAGAGAAAAAGTGGTTCTTACCATAAATAAATAACTTTGTACAGAAGTCTGAGATCTGCAATAGAGCTGTCAAGGGTGACAGAGACTCGTCCACTCTGCAATTCCCACCTGGGCACCGTCCATGCTGACCCTCCAGCATGTGTGGTGCAGCCCTGGACACCCCCAGCTGCAGCGGGATGGCTGGAGAAGGGTCAGAGCAGCAGCTGCTGTGCCCAGCTCCCATCACTGTCACTTCTTGGCTGTTATGGACTCCAAAGCCAAAGTTAAGCTGCCGTAGGAGCAGTGCTGGGCACACCACCCTTCTTCCTGAGCTGGTCTGGGGCACAAGCAGGCAGAAGAAGCCAGAACCAACCTGGTTTTAGGCAGGCTCTAAAAGGACAAATTCTTCAAGTCCCTGGGTCAGCAACAAGCTTTTTCCCTGCCAGATGAACCACAAAGGCAGCTCTGCCTGCCCTAATGCCTAAGTCTCTGTAGCCCACAAGTGTCTTACTATTTGGAAAATTCAGACTAAAAGGGGCATATTCCCATAAGAAGAGAAGGTCTGGCATGCAGGAAGCGTTCCCCAGCGTCAGCCTGTGCCCAGCATATGGATTAAATAGCTTTTGATGCACAAAGCAGACAGGCTCTTTGAGCAACACAAGTGCACGTGTGCAAGTGCCATTTTTGGCAGCTGCCTCTAATTTGATAGATGCAGTTACTAATTGATTTTAGGATTTAGACAACATGATTCCTCCAATCCTAAAGGAATGACAGCACCTCTTAGCTCCTGTGTTAACCAAAATGCTGTGGCCAGGGGCTGGGATGGCTTTTTCCAAGCTCCAGCTCCAGTGTGGCTGTTGGAGAGCCAGGTAGTGATGGCCAGTGCTGCACTTGGGGCAACAGGGATAATGTCAAGTTACTGATGGCTCCCTTCCTCCCATTACTCCCCTGTTGGTGCAGTGTCTGCTTGCTGTCTCTGTGAGTTACCTTACCAGTCTCATTAATGCTATGTGCCACTCCATCCATCTGCAGCTGTCAGTGCATTTAACATGGCAAAGGAGAAAAGGAGCTTGTTTAAAACATCACCTAGGCAGAGAGGTGAAGGGCCCCTGGGCTGGGAGCATAGTGAACAGGAGCTGCTCCAACAGCACTGCCACACCTCTGCCCATTCCTGCCTTCAGCCCAACACTTGGGAAGCAACACCAGGGTACAGCTTGCCACCGGCCATGGCTCACCTGCACTGTCCCTGCAAACAAGACAGAAGTCACTAGAAGTGAGGATGTGCAGTGAGTTACCAGCAGCTCCCGGGCAGCCGATGAGCAGGCGAGGTTTGCTGTTGCATCACCTGCTCCAAAACATGCTCAGGGCCACTGCTGCACAGGAACAGGACCTGCCCCCAAACCTGCCCACTGATGGATGCTCCCGAACACGCCAGGGAGAAACATGTACTGTGGGTGCTGTGCAGCCCTCTGCCATTGCCAGCATAGAGACTGGTATGGTGGAGCTTTGGAGGAAGCCAGGAAACATCTCATGCCCTCCTGCCAAGGATACAGCTCTGCACAGGCAGTGGAGCCACATTCTGGAGACCCCCTGACCCCCTGGGCTGAGCACTTGGCCAGGACTCTCCAGCCAGCCCATGCTACTGTGCCAGGGGCTGACAGACCTGGACTCCTCTTCCCTCTCTGGGTGGGATAAAAGCCACCCACCCTATTGTTCACAGCCATCCTCTCAAAGTTTATAAATAAACCCCATTTCCCTGCTGTCTTTGTGCTTTTCCATTTTGACGCACCCTTGATTTCCTCCTATTCCAGAGGCCGTCAAACAAACAGCTCCTTTTTTTGTTGTTGGTTTGCTTCCTCCGGGCCGTGTCTGAGCAGGCGCCGGTGGCGGTGCCTGTGCCTGGGCGCACGTCAGGTGCCAGGTGCCAGGATGCCGAGCGCAGGGACGGGGTTATCTGACAGTTTCCCGTAAATCACCCCATTTTGTAGGTGTGGGTGTTAATGTGCAACTTGGTGACGAAGCAGCTGGTTTTATTGCATCTGCAGAATGTTAGCAATGGGATGCTGAGAAGTCCGGGGATGGGATGTGGGAGCCTGGTGTTGTCCCAAACAATTCTTCCCTCTACAGGGTGAGGCAGAGCAAGCTCAGGCTCCTGCAAATCCAAGCATGAAGTGGGTGATCCACAGGATTCACTGCTGCCCAGACAGGATCACACCTCCACTGTCCTAAAAATACTGGGGTGTTCAAAACAAGGTGATTCCCCAATTAATTTTAATGGTGACACTTAATTTCTAAGCATTTTAAAGCTCACTTCTTGCTGGCGATTTGCAGCTCTTTAACAGCAATTCTGATGAACAGCATATTTTGGGTAAATATTTAAGGAAGACTAAAACTCACCCATGATATATGTAACTGCCCTTCTCTCTGTAGCAATATTGGGAATTGCTCATGTAATACATGGCTGTATTAGACGTGGTCATAAACGCAGGTCTGTGCCCTGGGCCAGCACAAGGAAGGGCGTGTTTTGCTTTTTCAGCACTTGCATTGCAAGGGCAGGCTAATTTTTAACTCCTTCTAATATTCATAACATCTGGGTGAAATCTGTCCACTGACCTGGGGTACAAGGAGAGCTGGGGAGGGCAGGGATGCAGAGTGAGATGTGGGTATGAATGAAGCTTTCCCTTTTTTGTTCCTTTTTTTGATTACTTCTGCTGAAACCAATCTCCTGAGAAACTCTGAGGGCTAGCATAGGTGTTATGACAACCCTTCTGCCTCCTAAGTTAAAAAACCTGTTCGGTTTTTGATATCCAGCTGGGTCATTCCCGAGCAGGAGCGAAGTTGCTATCTCTGCTATATGTGCTCACGCTACTAAGGTTAAAAAATAGGAGAGAGAGAAATCTTAAAATATCTTGATGCCTGAAGAAGAAATTCAGGAAGAAGAAAAGAAAAGCCAGGAAAAGGGATGTGCTGAGCTGTAACAACACGTGGGCAGCCCCTGTGCTGGCACGTGGCAGCCCAACCCTGGTGACGTTGTGGGTACTCACGGTTTCACCCCAGCTTGCTGCAGTGCAAGCGGGTGTCTCCAGTTGTTTGACATTTCCCTTCCTCCTCCCGAAGGCCGAGACGTCTGTCTCTCCCTATCCCGCCCATGTCTGGAGCCACCAGCTCCAAAGGGGAGCAGAATCAGACGGCGGAGTTTCCCCGCTCCGCTGCCTTTGTGCGCAAACCGGGTTTATCTGTATTGTTTGACCAGCGCCAGCAAATTACACCCTGCCTCATGCGTCGTTAGGGAGAGGCAATTAAATACCAACCCAACGAGTATTGCGGCCAGCGTGACTGGGGAGAAACAGCTGCAATCTGCATGGCAGCTGGGAGAGACGGGTGGAAAACATGAACCTTTTTGTTTATGTCTTTGCTCTACCCTCTGCCGTGTCTGGCTGCCCGGCTGGGTGAAACCTGCGTGGGGCAGGGATTGGCAGGAAGCGGGCAGGGATTGGCAAGAAGCAGGCAGGGATTATGCCTGGATCCAGTGAGTTTGCACTGGTTTGACTTCAGCCCAAGTGGCTGGCAGTGCCCATCCTGTGTGGTGCTGGCTCGGGTCACCAGAGGTCACAGGACTTTGCTTTTGCCCTGCAGAGCTTTTCTCCAGCTGCTTTCCAGCTGTTGCCGCCCTGTGGGTTGTTCTTGCAGGCACATCCTGTACATCCCTCTAGGATTTAGTGCTCCAGCTCAGTTTCCCATCAAATCAACCCGGTTTTTCTATGGCATCTTCTTCAGTGTCCTTGTGCCCAAGCTCCTGACACTGACCTTGTGTCACTGCCACCCCACCAGCAGTTCCCTGTGCTGTCCCCAGGTGAGATTTGCTGTCCCCATCCTGTTTCACCTGCCATGATCAACAGCACATTCACATCTTCATCCGTCAGCCTCCAACACTGAATCACCCCAAGTGTTTTGTAGACCACGAATCCTGTTGCTAATCCTGGGCACCCTAATGAATCATTTTTTCTCCCCAGATGCTGTGAGCACTCTAAGGGATGGAGCCATTTTGCTGTGGCCTGGAGTGTTTTCTCAGTGTTACACAAATAAACAGGGGTAGATTTGAACCAGGATCTCTGGAATCAACTTCCTGCAAGCGCTGAGAGAATTTTTGGGTAGATTTAGAGGGCTACCTTTGCAAACAGCATCTTTTAAGAACCCCTGAAGTGATGTTCATGGCGAAGTGCTCTGGCACCTGGAGCAGGCGATGAGGAAATCATCATTGGAGTCTTGTCAGAGCCAAGGATTTAAGGTGGCTCTGTGGATCATCTGCCACCAAATTCAACCATCTGAAGTGTAGAGCAGATAATTTGTGCTGCTCCCTGTCACCAGCTTTCTGAGAGCCAGCAGTCCCAGGTTTGAGAGGGTTTTGTGAGCCCTGAACAATGGGTGCCCAGGGGGTTCCCAGGAAGGGGAATACCCATGGCAGGGCAGCACATCAGTAACATGGAACAATCGTGTTCCTGCCAAAGCCATTGCCCACAATCAGCTGCTGATTTAACCAAGGGTGTTCTGCCAGGCTGGCCCTATCAGGAACCCACAGTCACTCTGTCCTGCCCTGCAAATTGGTTTGGGGCATTTTATGTGGTTTTATTCTGCAAGCTGTTTACTCTTTGGGGGATCCTACAGAATCTAGGCCCTGGAGGAAACAACAGTCACAGGCCTGAAGAGGAAGGGCACAGGGTTAAAAGTGCAATGGACGGGTCACACTGATTATTCTCTTTACAGCCAGAGATGTTTCTAGGCCAGGCAGTGCAACAGATCAAATCTCTTCTTTGAGACAGGTATCTGACAGCACTGTGAGAGTCGTCATCAGTGGAACCAGAGCAGGTGAGGATTAGTAAATGAACTGCAAAGTGAGTAACACACTGGCCAAGGGGAGCAGAAGGGCTGGGGAGGTCACCCCCACTCAGCAGAGCCAGGACCTGCACAAAAGAAGAGTCAGGACCAGCAGCAGTGGGGTTTTGCTGTGACCTGATTGACATAAGGTGCAGGGATCCCAGCCCACTGGAAGCCATCCATGTGGGATTGCTGTGGGCAGCAAACCAGGGGCTGGGATGCCAAGACTTGCCCCTGGTGCTGGTGCAATGACCAACCAGGGTGAAGACAGAGGATGCCAAGCAGGATCAGCCTGGAAGGATGCACAATCCTTCTCCTTAGTTACAATGAGAGGGGGCAGAGGAAGATGAAGCTGTAGGGAACTACTGGGGAGAGAAAATAGCTTTTAAACCGCAGATATTGTTGGCACATGAACAAATGGGTATTAACTGGTGGGGGCTGCCCAGAGACTGGGAAATTTGTGAAGGGGATTATATGACGTGGCTGCTGAGAATAGTTGGACTAAATGACCCAGCCAATCCCCTCTGGTTTCGCCCTCCCCTTATGGCAGCAGGTGCTTGGAGTAGCAGCAGGTGCTTGGAGTAGCAGCAGGGCTGGTCTATTTCTATTTGAGTATTAGGATGTCAAGCAAGTAAAAATGAGCAAAACTGTATCCAAACACTGCTGTGCTTCTTCTTTTCTTGGGATGCACCAGGAAACCCTCCTGCATCAGCTTCAGGGTCAAAACCTGCCTGCCAGTGGCCTGCAGAGGCACAGTGAGCTGTATTGGAGGGAGATGCTTGTAAGAAATTAAGGAAATCATTAGGCAACAGCAATTACAAGACTCACAAGTTGTCTCTCGATGCATCACTCCCACACTGAACCAGCAGAGCTGCTGGCTGGTGCCACTGGATGCTCCCAAGGTTCCTCCCAAAGCAGAGCTCCTCCTGGGAAGCACTGTCCTCTCCAGGCTATACGCTCCCTTGCCCAGCTCATGTCAATCATTGTGGCACCACAGCCAGGGGCTGCTTTCCCCTGCCCGCTGTGGTGTGGCATGAGGGCCAAGAGCAGCATCCTTGTTTCCCCCAGCCTCCATACCAGCCCCAGTAGCCTTTGCCCTGCAGGTTCCTGCAGTCTTTCCCTGGGCACTGACCCCTTCTTCTGCCTGCAGGTGAGCAGTAACTCCAGGTCTGAGCATGACCTCTTTAGTCCACAATATTTTTTCTAAAATTTAACAGATTTTTAAAATGAAACCTTTATTTTATATTAAGTCTTTTATTTGGAATATCCAGCATTTTTCCCTTCCTTTGAAAAGAAGAATGTAATTTTTCGCTATTATTTATTTGCTGCCATTGCTGGAGTCAAATGTCAGCTGTGCCCTGATGGATTTCCCCACCTTAACGCCAGCCCCAGCTACTGCAAGCCCAAGTTAGCCATGAAATCCAAGGAAACTAATTTTACTGTGCAAATTTGAGGATCTCCTCTCTGTAGAAACTGTCCAATAAATCCAAGTAGAGAAAGCTTTGGCAAAGCAGAAATAAGATATTGCTGAAGGGACAGTCTGGGGAGGGCAAAACTGAGCCCCTGCCCCTCCAAAACCCTGGGTATCATTTGTGCATGCTCCATCCTGGGGGGGGGAGTGTCTGGAAACCTCCCAGGACACTTCTCCTCATAAAGCTGCTGCCTTTCTTTTCCTCTAGGCTTTATCTTCTGCAGCCACTTTGCCAAGACACAAGGCCTGAGGGCATGAAAGGGAAAAATGAGGCACCTGAGCAGGTACAATTTGTGCACAGCCCCAGAGATGCCTGGTTTTATAGCTGCCACCACCTGAGGAAGGCCATCCTGAGCTAATGCATCAAAACACAGGGGGACTGGGAGGTTTTGTGCTATGACATCAATTAAAAGGCCAGCTGAGTGGAGGGACACAAGGCATTCAAAAGTGAGAAGAGGTTTAAACTACTGTCCATTGGGAGGTGTGGGATCCTCCTTCTCTGCTCTTCCCACAGTGCATCCTGCTGGGCTTGTCCTAATGGCTCCTCAGCCCCAGCCCAGAAAGCACAAATCCCAGAAATGTGCTGGATGTCGCTGTGTTGGATGCCACATTACTGAGTTTAACATAAAAACCCAAAGCCAAAGCATGCAAAATTGCACACTGAGACTATTACAAGATCCTCCTGCCTGGAGCAATGTCAAATGACCTTCTCTTGGTCTGCCAGCCCAGCCCAGACTCAAGGATTAATTGGTGTATTCCTAGGAGTGGTATAAAATTTTCTGTTGAACAGACAGAGAACTAGATCCTCCACTTGGCTCTTCTCACCAGGGGAGACACTCTTGGACCTTTTGCCACATCCATCCTCCCACCTGCCTTGGCAGATCTCATCCACTCCTTACAGAGCCACCCAGACCCACCAGGAATATTCAGCATTTAATCCACCCACCATGAGATGTGCCTTTTATCTGCTGGCACAAGGCAATTTCAGACCATATGTGTGCTTTCCCTTAAGGGTGGGCAAGAAAAATTCTTTATTATTTTTATATCAGAACTGTGTGGCAAATACTGTGAAAGGCCACGTGAACAGCAGAGAACTAGTAGGAGCTGAGAAGAGCTCCTGCCAGCTCCCAGCCTCTGAGACAGAAAACCTACTATTACAAAGATGGAGAGTGGGGAGGGCAATTAGGAGGCTGGAAGTAAAAAAAAGCTTATTGTAAAAGCAGAGCTCATAGCTCAGGTTTGCCTGATGAATGCTGAGATCAGGAGATCAGGGAGCACCACACAGGTAGCTTGTAAGGAGGGATTTCAGAGGAAATTAAGTAGAAGCTTTAGAGGTACTCGCAGGATGAAACTGTAAATAACAGCATCATAAATGGATCTGAGATAAGCAGTATAGCTGGGCAAGGCAGGAGCAGGCGAGAGGGACCATCGCCACTATTTGTAGCTTAGTTATTTCTAGCACACACCAAAAGAGAGCATCAAGGACAGATCACAGAGGCAATGCAGCAGCGTGGGCAGCCAGAGACACCCAGCAAAACCATGGAGCTTCCTGAGCCCCAGAAAAGGATCAGGATTACTCAAGGGCCTGAGGACCCACCTTATGCATGAGAACTGCTGGAGCAGGCACTTGAAACCCTGACAAGGGCCTTTCTCCTGGGGCACCTCTAAGTTATCCTGATCTCTTGTTTAATTAAGGGAGCAGTTGGAGAAGTGAAAGGCCATTGTAATGATGGCTTCATAAGAGGGCTGGATGCAGCCCCCCACTCCAGGTCTGGCCAAGTGAGAGCCAGGCCCTGACAGCATCCCTAAGGAGACTGAGCCCTTGGCTGCAAACATCTACCAGCCCCACAGAAGGATGTGTGGCCCTGCTGTAAATCACAGTCCCATGTCACGCCTTGGGACAAGTGACAACAGGCAGCAATAGCAGGTGGCAGCCGGGGCCTGGCAGGACAGCCTGGAGCCAGTGCTCCAGGGAGAGCTACATGTATTAATTATTGACTAGTGAAAGAAGAAATACGAGATTTCACTGACCTCTGTGTATCTCTCTGTGCAGGCTGATTTCTGCACCCCAATTAAATCATGCCTGGGCGAGGAGAGGGGCAATACCTGCGCTCGCCATTGGGCTGGGGCACTTGGCTGACTACAAGGAATAATGCCAGTAACACTAAAAACTTCCTGGGTCCAACGGAAAAATCAAGATTTTGGGAGTTACCCAGGTTCCATCAGAGATCTGCTTCCCCTCCAGGGTACAGCTGCACCAGACCAGCTCTAGCCCATCACCACCACAACAACTGTGTCCATTAAAAAAAGAAAAGCAAAACAGATATGTGATAGCCTCCAAACAATTTTTCAATATCTGTATATCACTCTTGTGCAGCGAGAAATACATGCCCTTGGCAGACAGGCAGCACAACTATCACTTGGAAAATCAGTTAGTCCTTCCAAATGGGCTGCAGCAGACTTTTAAGGCAGGTGAAATTTTATAAAAGGATTACACTGGGATTAGCCTGAAAGGAGAGAGAGCAGGTGCTTCCAGGAGCCTTTGCAGACCGAAACCTAGGGTTGTGCTGGCCCCCACCCTTTAAAACCCTCTCTGAACCCTGCCAGGTCTGTCCAGGGGATGATTTACACTGGTGCTGCCACTGGAACAAACTGAATGGATAACACCTGCGATGTGGGGAAACAGCTGCTGTGTGTGATACCACCAGAACAAGGTCAGAATACACCCACCAAAGAGGACTTACCATGTGTGCTCAGAGCAGTAGCTCTGTTTTCCTCTCTTCAGCCCAACATGGGCGCCACGCACACACACGAGATGATTCCCATGGCAGAGGGGAAGGGATGCTCACTCTCTACCCCAGGGTTTTCTCATGGCACCTCACCTGGCAGCTTTGCACCTAAACTCACACCTTGCTGTGTTACGCAGCACTGCAAAATAAAGCACTCCAGCAACCTTACCTCTTATCTAGCCCAATCCCCAAATGATGGTGTGGATTTATCAACATCAGTGTGGGCACCCAACCTCTGCACCCCTGGGCCATGCCATCCTTGCTGTGCCACGCTGTACTGAGGGCAGCCTGCAGCCACAGGCTGCTGATAAAAGGTCCAGGGATCTCCCACGTGGTGAGTACTGCTTTGGCCACGTGCCTGGAAGCTGGGGCCGTGCTGACAGTGTGGGCGGTGGGGCTGAGCCAGTGCTCACCCCATCTCACCCCATCTCCCATTTCCATGGGCCCATAGAGCTGCACTCAGGTCTTCCACTTTTGTTGGAGAAGCAGCTACCCCACTGCCTTGCAGAGAAAAAATCGACAGTGAGACTTCAGGATGAGCTCAAAGGTTGAACAAAGTACAAGAGAAGAGAAATGAAGAGAGCATGCCCTTAACTGGCTGTATTTAGAAGGCTGCAGTGGATGAGGGTGCTGGACCATGGCTGCTGGATGTGCAGAGCTGGCAACACTGCAAAACTTCTTCCCTTATCACTCCTTCTGTGTTGCCTCTGATTCTGTGTGCTTTCCACTGCCCACCCTTCTTTATTGTACCCCACAGCCCACAAGCCCTAAAGCCTCCATTCCTCTTGAGCCAGTTCCCTTGAAATGCCTGCCCTTGGACCATTGCCTTGGGAATACTTTTCTCTGTGGAAGTGCCTTTAAAGAGAAATTATCCTGGAACTAAGCTAGAAGGGAAAGGAATCAAAATTATGATTATTGTGGCTTCAAACCTGAGATATCACACTGGGAAAAGCAGTACCTGCTACTGATGGCTGAATCAGCACCAATTCATACAAAGCATTGCAAAAATCCCTAGAGAAGTGTTGTGCAGGTGCACAAGGAGGACCAAGAAATGCAGTAGGTAACAGAGGATGCTGCCATTAGGCACAAGATCTACAGTATGGACTCTGGATGGCCATACACATCCTCATCTTCTGGGAGAGGGGCTGAGATTTTAAAATCATCTGATTGTTAAGTAATCTGGTGCTGGCTGCCTCTGCTGCCTTTGGTGTGCTTTCAGTAATGACCTCTTGTACTTCAAGGTGAGGTCATGGAAAGCCTTCTGCCCGATGGTGAACCAGCAGAGAGGTGCCCTCAGTGTCCAGCCAAGCTGGACAGCTGCTTGTGCCCAGGTCTCCAGTGGCTGCAACTGGGGCTGATTAGAGCAGTCACATCCCCAGCTCAGCCCCTGCACAATTAGAAAGCCAGAGACATTCTGACTGATGTTTTAATGGGAGTGTTCGCCCATGCATGCTTGTAAAGCAGGAGTCGTGTCTTATCTCAGCTAGTCAGTGGAGTTAATAAAAGCCAAGTGCATTTTGAGTCCTTCACTTGCCTGGATGTACCCTATGGCTCAGCCTGGCTCCCACCCCCACCCCCACCCCTGCTCTGGTCAGCCCTTGCTTTTCCAGCTGAAATCCTGCTTTTAGGGATGGCTAGTCACCTGCGGGTGCTGAGCACACCCGGGCCTAGCATTCTGTCCTGCTCTGCTCCCAGCACACCAGGCTCTGCCTTCTTCTCCACTCTTCAGGCCACAACTAAATCTAGATGATGCTTCGTGCCCTCCCCCCTACATCAGCCCGTTCTGGGCTGCCAAACGCAGTGATGGGACAAGTCGTGGCATTGTTGATGTGGCAGCAGCCATGTGGTGCTGCCGGCACGGAGGAGGTGCCATATGGCCACGGGAGAGGCTGTGTTGAGCCGCATTGCACGGAGAGCTGGCCCATCCCCGGCATGTGCCGCGGTAAGGGCATGTGACCGATGAAATCCTGCAGCCATGCTTCCCAAAAATAGCCTGCTGGCCCCCAGCAATTGGGAGCCGCAGGGATTTCATTGCATGCGCTGCAGTCTGGGGCACCATCCCTTCTCGGATGATTCAGGTCCACGTGATGCTGCGGGATCCAGGTACCAATTAACACTTACTAATACATCACTTCTAAACGCCACCACGACCTCTCTCGTCTCCTCTCCAGCCAGTTCCGGTCCCTGGGAGGCCGGTGAGCCCGGCGAGACCCACGGAGCCCCACGGCAGCCAGGTGTGAGCAGGTCCCCACGCCCCAGCACATCTCTGGGGCGATGCTTCTCCCCAGCCGCTCCCACAGGGCTCCTCAATGGAACCCGACCAACCCGACCGGCCGGGCAGGAGCGGGGTTTTGTGCTGCAAACGTAGCAGCGTGTTTCAGGTGTTGCTGTCACGGATGGAAGGGGAGCCAGGAGCGTGTTGGAGGTCACTTGCTACCAGCCTGGTGCTAGTGAAGTCCACTCCTCCTACCCCCTCGAAATTCATGGACTCGAGATTGCAAACGACTCCTGGCAGTGCAAATCGTTGCCCTTCTCCTCAGTCTGGGTCAGGTCCTTGGCTCTCTCCTCCGGGCGCAGCTGCTCTTTCTCACCTCCCTGACTGCAAAACAAGGGGAAAACAAGCTCGAGTGTGCCTGGTCCCGACCCCAGGTCTGCAGGGAGGGACATGGAGGGGGTGAGGGAGGCTCGTGTATCCCTTGCCGGCTCTCCGCCTTCGATTTACTTTGGAAAAAAAGAATTACTAATTGCTTTTAGAGTCTAAACCCACAGAGAGCTTCCTAGGGAGGCACTGCTTGATAGAAGACGAGTAATT
Organism: Corvus brachyrhynchos; assembly: GCF_000691975.1. Taxonomy (NCBI): domain Eukaryota; kingdom Metazoa; phylum Chordata; class Aves; order Passeriformes; family Corvidae; genus Corvus; species Corvus brachyrhynchos. The sequence goes on from NW_008238346.1 coordinate 1,023,755, forward strand.
TGACATTAAACTGCTGGCGCTTCGTGCCTAGGGGCCCCTTTGGAGTTCGGGGCTGTGCCTGCAGTGCTGGCCCCATCGCCCCCAGGGCTGGGCGCAGGATGGGCTCCCCAGCCCGTCTGTCACGCTGGGTCCCTGATCAGGGACAGACACGCGGGCAGTGGCGGCAGGTGACACGGGGTGACAAGGGGCAGGGCAGGCCTG
>NW_008238346.1:1025771-1034187 GCF_000691975.1 Corvus brachyrhynchos
CGGGAGCTCCGCTCCGCCACCGGCGCTTTGCCCTTGTTTTCCTCGGGTTTCTCTGTTATTCTTTGTTGTAGTCTTTATTTAGATTTTTAAAATTTTTCTACTTTTTTTTTATTAAATTCAGTTTTTTACTCTTTTTTGTTTTTTCTCTGCCCTCTTCGGTTTTATGTTTGGGGTTTCCCCCCGGCCCCCCTTTTTCATTCGCGGAACATGTGCTGCGTTTTCTTTTCCGTTTAACTTTACAAAGGGATCAGCGAGTCCCTCACCACGCGTCTCCACCGCACCATCACCCTCTCCTCGCCGTTCATCCCCTATGGCAGCTATAGGTCCCGTGCAGATGACGATATAGAGTGCCCTTGTTCTGCGGGAAAAGCTGCGTGCACGCAGGCTTCCAGGGAAAGGGATCCCACTGCGGAGAACCTGCTCTGCCGCTAAAGCTGCAGCCAAAAGCCCTTGTTCTTTGCTCGCCCAGAACAAATCCAGGCTGCTTTTCTGTTTTTGAAAGTTGACTTAATATTGGGGGCTGGGATTTTTTTCTCATGTGCTAATTGTTATTTCGTAATGAATCTGCAAAGCCGAGCGTCTGAGGAGCTGAGCTGCACCGCGAGCAGCAGCTGCGAGCAGGAAAATGACAGGAGACACCAGCAAGAATTTGTTTGCATGTGAAAACAGCAGCAGCCCTGGTTTGGAAATCGAGTGTGAGACCGCTGTTTTGGGTTTGTTTTTTCTCAATGAGCCCTCTTGTTGTGAAGGGGAACTGTTAAAATCATGGCTTTTTTTCGAGGTTAGGGGGTGAGATAGAATTCTCCTTGCCATTGAGATGGATAGTATCTGATCTTTTATATGCTCCATTTAAGAATGCATCATTTTATATGGTTCCTTGTTTGGAGCTGGAAAATGAGTAGGACAGCAGGATAAAGGATTTTTTATTGCTAGGTTTTTAAAAGAGGTGTTTGCATCTAAACAATTCCATTCCTGAGCACTTGTTTTCACTGAAGCTTTCACTAATAATTGTTAAGGTCATAATGCTGAAAATCATCACTTTTATTAGGCAATTCTGCAAAACCTTTCAATATTTTAATTTGCAATCAGGACATTTTAGGGTGAGAAGTCCCATTTAACCAAAGGTTCAGCTAGTGAACGTGCTGTTCAGAACGTGACCGTCATAAACCAGGCAGATTTTACGTGTTGCTCCCAAACAAAGAAAAATGCTGCTGGGATTGAAAACAATCTCTGAGCATTACTGGCCCTATCTAAACTAAGGAACAGCTGCAGAAGCGGGAGGGTTGTATCCTAATGTATATACATCTCCTTTCTGGGAAGGGATTTGCATGCGGAGCTCAAGTTATTGCACCAAGAGAATGCTGTGCCCTTTCCTCTGCCAGAGCAGGGGTGATTCCTCAGTGCACCCAGTGCTGGCAGCCTGGCAGAGACATTGCTAATGGCTGGTCATTCCTCATTACAGTCTCTGACCTCACAATTAGCAATAACAGGGGCAGCGAGCTCAAAAAAAGTTTGGTGATGGAGACTGCCAGCCTCGGTTGCAGTCAGACTTGGTGCTTGCCTGCTTCCTGCAGGATGCCCGGGTCATTTGACCACCGTGTTACGCAGGGCTGTAATGAGCTATTTTGGTGTTACTCCCATCAGGAAGGTGGCTGAGTCACAGCCCTGTTGTGCCAGGTGCTGTACACACAGGGGAGTGACAGTGCCCTGCCCCAAGGAAACAGTCTTAAAAAAACAGAGGTGACAGATGGATGTTTGTCTCCTCCTGGCCAGGATGAGTGACGGGGACAGAGCTGGGTAAAGCACCAGGATGCTGGTTGGGAGCAGCATCACAGTGTGTGGAAGCTCAAGGGCTTTGGTAGCCAAAGGAAGGAATTTAAGGAAGGGCTGTTAAGGCTCTGAGAGCTCAGGGCGTTTTCCTCGTAGTTTTACAGTTTCTGATAAACCACACTCGGTGTCCTCATTCATTCTTCCACGCCTTTGGTGGTTGTGCTAGGTTATTCACATTCTCAAACCACGGTCTTCGGCAGGAGCAGATGCTGTTTGGTAGAGGGGGCCCCCTGAGAGGTGGACACAACCTCTTCTCTTGTGGATTCAAGTGCTTGGATATCCCAGATGTGTGTCACACCTTCTGGTGGTAGAGGAGCAACTACAAGGATGTTTTCAGCCTCCAAAACACACCTACCCTTGTTTGCAGGTCAGTGGTGCAAGGCAGACAGTGGAGCCTTCCATGTTGAGGGCAGGACTTTCAGATAAGGCAGGAGTTTCCTACCTGCCTGAAGCTCAGGGAGAAATATGGAGATGATTATGATTTACATTTGTAGGTCCCACATCCTATCTTTGTGGTCATGACTAATAGCAGAGGGGCCATGGGATGGCTGGGTGGTGTGGAAACAGAACCACAGGGCAGAGAGCCATGGAGCAGGGTAAGACGTACTGTCAGGGCTATGGCAAGGGGAGACAGTGTTCAGGAGTGGCCTCTCAGCACCACCCTTATAGTATTCATTTACCTTTCGAAGTATTAGAATAAAAATTACCTGTGTTACACTGTGGTGACAGGGAAGGTTAGAGTCCTGTTATCAGACTCCTTGGGTAAGCTGGAGTATTTTAGCTACTGAAATATATCGGAATTATTTTTCCAGTTGAGCCTCTGGGAGTGAATAACAGTGCTGCCTGCCTTCTTGCTGCAGTTCTCATGGTGAGACCACAAAACCCAATCCCAACACACCTTGCTAACTGACATGTACAGGTTTCCAAATGACCTGTTTCTAGAAATTTAAGCTTGGTAGCCAAGGAATAGAAACATCACATGAAAAAAGTTACAGTGGCTGTTTTCAGAAATGAAAGTTGTGCTGAGGACAGCTCTGTTGGTGTATTTGTAACCTGTGCAAGTGCCACTTCATGAATAAGCATGGCTGAAAATCTGTAGCAGCAGAAATGCTGTAATTTGGAAGATGTTTTTTAAAGAGACCTGGAGTAAACTCAGCTGAGGTTTAGTATGTGTCAGGCATCCCCTTTGTGTGTGTGGACTCATGTTTTTGTCAGTAGGAGTTGCACAAACATGTGATGAATCCTTCTGATATGATAACTTACCTGTAATAGACATGGTGTATAATACATTCTGATCTCACTACACATACAGACCTGTGTTGCCATATCCTTTTCCAAAAGCATGAAGGCAGTCAAGTTGCTGTAACAGGGGGGGCAATTTCACAAGTCTAATAGAGGTGTGTATGCATGGGACAGTGGACTTTGGTCCCTCACAGGAGACAGCTAGATCTTCTTCAAGTCCTGGCTGTGTTTATTGATCTTCTGACCAGGAGTAACAAATGTGTGATCTTAGATTTGTCCTTTGCTCCTGAATAATTCTCTCTGAAGCAGAGGACAACTGAGCCTTGGGGATGAGTTAACAGTATCTTCATCATGTGGCTCCTTCCATTGTTTATGTGCTGTTTAGGGTCTTTTTTTGACAAACCAAGAAATACCAGAGCCCTGTAATTAGCAGAGCGCAAAAGAAGTTGAGACTGCCTTTGGTCTGTGTGCAGAGCTCCCATTGAATCAATGAGAGCGGAACACGTGGCTCAAGGTCAGTGTAGATGGTCTTGGATCTTATGGTGATATGATATATAGAGCAGTGTGGGACCTCGTTATTCATATATTTTTCATCCAGCTCACAGTAAACCCCTTTCATTCCTCCTGGTTCATGACCTGGCCACAGTGATTCATGTGTTAGCCACTTCCAGGTTGGGGTATTTTGACTCATGCTGTTTGGACCTCAGCATAGAATTCAGAAGGAAGCCACAACAGAAGAAATGATAGGGCAGAGGTAAAACCATGGAACTGTGCCAGAAGCACCGCTGAGAACTGATCACATCCCTTGTCAGCAGAGCATCCTGAGAGCCGGCAGAGAAGCACCTTCTGCTGCTGGCTGAAGAACCCTACCTTCTTGTTATTTAGCTGAAGGACTCTGTATATTTTTTTCTTACGGGAATTCCTCTTAATTTTGCGGCTGGATCAGTTAAGTGACATAATCAAAGTCACAGAATAAGATGCTGACTCAGTATAAATTGGGGCACAGCACAGGTCTGAAAACAGAGCTCATCTCCTGGGGAGAAGGAACAAGTAGCCCAAAGAGCCAGTAGATCTGTGGTTTTTACCTTACTGTTTGGCGGAACTTGGTCTTTGAATCAGTGTGCACTTCATTCCTGTTCAAACTCTTGGATATCCCAGGGGTTTGGTTCTGAGAAACATCTGTCCTCAGTGGTGGATGGGTTCCAGATACCAGTGGGAGTGCTGAAAGGGATTATCTGATGCCTTGCGACAGAGTGAGGCTCCCGGATGAGAAATGAGGCTGTGTCCTACAGGCTCTTGTAGGTGCCTTAGTGAAGGTGTTGCAAGCCTTGGAAGGGAGTTGAGTAGGTGGGACTTGGGTTGTTCTCCATTCTGCTGCTGCAAGTCCTGCAATACTGAGCTGTTACAGTCATGACAACAAGAGACCTGGTTGTCACAGTGTGTGCTGATAGGTTGTTCAGATGTTGTTCCCCTCACTAGAGAAACAGGACTGGTATGGATCTGATGTTCCCAGAAATTTGGGGATATTTGTGAATCTTTGCACTGTTCTGAGAGTGCCAGAAAATGGTTCCTGCTGGGGATCTCTGTCCATGCTTTGATTGCAGATGAATTAGATGTCAAGGATTTGAAAACCATATTAAGAGTTTGGAGGGTTTGTGTGAAGGTGGGCAAAGGAAGCACTGATGACTGTTGCCATCTTGATGTTTCTACCAGAAAATGCACATTTTCGGGGATAGGAGGATTTTAGCAAAAGCCAAGTACAGAATGAAAAACAAGACAGCTTAGCCAAAGGGATTGCCCTTATTGAAAATAACATCCACGTTGCAAAGCATTGTGTTATTTCTAAGCTTTGTGTTCAAAGCAGAGGGCTGGGCATCTTGATTTGTGAGAAGTTCCTGTTCCACCTCTGACTTAGGGTGTGTCTTCATGTGAACAATTATGCTGCTTACACCTCAGTTTCCCTTTCTGCAGAGTAGAAAGAAAATAGCTAAAGTCATTTCGGATTTGAGAAGCTTAAACATTGCTTTCTGGAAAGCTCTTAGAAAATTTCCCTGATGGAAGTTGCTAGTTTAATGCAAGTGATGGTGATGTTGATAAAAAACAGATCACATCTGTTGTACTTGATGAAAATAGTACAGCAGCATTTCAGATGTAAATATTAATTGATTTCTGCACTGCAGATTTTTTCTTGGATATTTAAATTATTGCTAAGGAGGAGGGAAAGGCTATCAGGGAGATTAACAAATCTATTATTAAGGCTGAAAATGGAGGATTGCCGAAGTGCCATTTAATAAAATGTAAAAAGCCCCTTTCTAAAGGGCGAAGCAGCAGAACACACAATGAAAGTGAATCACAGCTGCCAGAAGGGATGCCAAGCAGCAGGCACTTATAATCAGAAAACTGTACTTACAGATCATTCGGAGCCACTAAATTAAATGATCTCATTCCCCCCTAAAATACTCTTCCCTTAGCCCCTCCCTAGTGTTGCCTGTGGATTGCTCAACCACATTTAAAATCTGACTTTGGGGGATTTTTGGTCAGCAGCTGAATGGCATCGGGCCTCTTCATGCTATTCACTTTGCACCCACTTTCGTTTCTCTCACACTCTGGCATTTTGCAGGCTGACCTGCCCACATGAGCACTTGGGATGGCAACTGAAAGATTTTACAGATCTGCTGTGGCTCCATGGTTTACTTGCCTCTTCTCTAGGGCTCCTTTTTCAGGCAAATGTCCCACAGTTTATTCCCAAATTTGTCTTTGTTTCACACAGATTTTTTTTTTCCAATTGTACATTGTTTACTTCAGAAACAAAGACTTGGAAGCTGAGCTGAAGTGTAAATGCAAGAGCTTATCCTACATCATTTCACACAGAACTGATCCTGCTGTTACTTCGTTCCAGGCCTGATTTAATTCACCATGTGTATCAGGGTTCCCCTCTTTCATACTCCCTTGTTTTGTATCTTGAACTTTACCTTCATAAGGCTGACACTCTGATATGCTCCTAACCTACCCCTTCATTTTCCAGCCATGGCTTTCCCTATTTAATCCCTAGAGTGGCACCACATGTCTCCCAGTGTGCCATCAGAAAAGCTAGTGGTAGTGGATGCTCACGAGGGCCTGTTTTGCAGTGATTTTGGGGCTTCATCATGAGTTTGGGAGGCTGGAGTTGTGGGGTTTGGGTTTTTTAATGTTTAGTATTGCTCATCCTGAGAAGCAAGTGGCTCCCTGGTTTTGGAAGTGGTTAAAGGAAGCACAGTTGGAGCCCAGAAACGCTCTTGCATTAACCTCACTCTTGTAGAGAGGTCTGTGCACCTGTATCCTTTTCCCTAATCCAAGATCTGATGAGTAGCCCTTGAGACTGCTCAAATTTGGAATTTTCCATGTGCTTTTAACAATCTCCTCTATGGGCAGTTTCCAGTGTAGAAACATGAGGTGGGGAGAGAGAATACTTCGTTCCCTGAGTTCTCCTCCAGACAAAAGCCAGTCTTTACACATGCTGTGGTCTGGCTGGGTGTAGGGGTATGAGTGGAGACTGTCCTGTCTGAGCAAGGGCTGGGACTGGCTTTCCCAGAATGAGGGAGGAATGTCCCTGGAGGTGTCCCAGCTTCCTTTATTTTTCAGTTATCCTACCTTAAGAGAAACAAAACAAATCAACCCCTAGAGATTCGGAGATGAAAAGGTCTGTGTAAGAACTGAATAGTGGTATTATTTTTACCTCCATCAGCTGCAAGCCTGCAGTTTTCTGAGGAAACCTCAGAAATGGTGAATCAGCAAACTGTGTAGAGAAAAGTTAGCTACCCTGAATCCACTTTTTTCTTGCCTTCTCGAGTTGAGTGCTGCCAGCTCTTGCAACTCTATCATGAGTCTCCTGATACTTTGTGCTCTACCTAAAGCCCTTGCTACCAGACGTAAGCCATTAATTGAGAATCTTTTCTGGGTTTTTTTTTTCAAGGTACTTCTCCATCTCCCATTGTGATGGAGGAATGCTTGCAAATGTAACAAGTCATGGCCTAAAGGTTCAGAAAATAATCCCAGTTAGAACTACAAAACAGTCTTTGGAGGGTTTCTTAGTCAGAATCAGTTTGAGATTCAGATTTTTACTATGGGTGTTCTGATTCTGATCTTGAATGTTCTCTGAGTGTGTCCTTTTTGAGTAAGTCAAATATTTTAGAGACTGGTATCATACAATAGTATGTTACCAGGTTTTTAACCTCCATTCCAGCTAATGTTGAAGTTGGTAAAATTCAGGGTCATAGAAGTGATCCAAGGGTTTGTATCTGCATGAAAATCAGGAAGTAAATACATCATTAAAATTCTGAAAAGAGTGATCATACTGAAAGGTGTGTGACAGCATTTGCTAAAATGCTGAGTTGTTCACTGTTGTTCTTTGTTGATGTGCTGCTTCAAGTACAGTGAGTTTGCTGTCTATGGTATCTCTTGTCTGTGCTCTTAAAACCTCTATGCACATTGAAAATAGGTCTTGCTCCTCAGCCTCCCATGAAAAACAATGTATCAGTCACTCCAGGTGGGACTTCCTGGCACCTTGTTTTTAGTTACATCTCCACAGGTGAGATGTGGAAGGTTTCCACACTGTGACTGTGGCTTTATCTTTTGTAGCCTCTCTGCTTTATCCTTGCCACAGCCCTATCAGTTCCGTGTGGGTGGGCACAGAGCCATCACCTGGAGTGCTGTGTTCAGTTCTGGGTTCCTCAGTCCAAGAGAGACGTGGAGCTCCTAGAGCAGGTGCAGTGGAGGGCTACAGAATTGATTAGGGGACTGGAGCATCTCTCTTACGAGGAAAGGCTGAGAGAGCTGGGCCTGTTCAGCCTCAAGAAGAGACGACTGAGAGGGGATCTTATCAATGTCTGTCTGTTTGAAGGGAGGTGTCAGAGGTTGGACCAGGCTCTGCTCGGTGGTGCCCAGCAGTGGGACAAGTGGCAATGGGCAGAAACTGATACACAGAAGTTCCGCCTGAATATGAGGAAGAACTTTACTGTGCAAGTAACTGAGCACTGGCACAGATTGCCCAGAGAGGCTGTGGAGTCTCCCTCACTGGAGATATTCCAGAGCCATCTGGATGCAATCCTGTACACTGTGCTCTGGAGTGACCCTGCTTGAGCATGGAGGTTGACCCACTGTGGTCCCTCCCAACCTGACCCACTCTGTGATTCTGTGACCTGACCACCGCCGCCTCGGGGTCTGGGTGGGCACGGAGCCATCACCTCAGGCGTGGGGACACCCTGCCATTGCCCCGGGGGGGTCGTGCCGTGTGTCGCTGCCCCCGACGCGCTCTGGCGGTGCCTCGGTGCTCCCGGGAACTGCATTTCCCAGCCCCCCCCGCTCC
>NW_008238346.1:1034765-1045456 GCF_000691975.1 Corvus brachyrhynchos
TGTGGTGGTTGTGGTGTGTGGGAGGAAAGGGGGGGGGATGGTGTGAAAGTTTTCCACTGGGCAGGAGGGGTGGTGGTGGGTGACTCTGGCTCAGCAGAGACATCAGTGGCACAGTGAAATACGTCTGGTTTGCCTGGTTCAGATAGGTTGGGCAGGAGAAGAGAGATGAGGCACTCTCTGGACTGTCATGGTTTATTTTGATATTTTCAGTGTTTGAGTGGTAGTGTCCTTCCTCCAGGGTTGGCAGAGACTTTATACTTACCTTCCTCCCTTTTCTCCAACTCCCAGTCCACTTCCTTGTGAATACATCCTCAGTCATTTCCCTGAACTGTTGTGTTTAAGGGCCTCCCGGCAGGAGAAGAGAGATGAGGCACTCTCTGGACTGTCATGGTTTATTTTGATATTTTCAGTGTTTGAGTGGTAGTGTCCTTCCTCCAGGGTTGGCAGAGACTTTATACTTACCTTCCTCCCTTTTCTCCAACTCCCAGTCCACTTCCTTGTGAATACATCCTCAGTCATTTCCCTGAACTGTTGTGTTTAAGGGCCTCCCCAGCTAGGCCGATGGGTGAGGCCCGTCTGCTGACTTCCTCCTTTTTTTTTTTTCCTTCTTTCTTTTTCTTTTTTCCTCCTTCTTTTTTGTGTATTTTTTTTTGTTGTTGTTGTTGTTTGTTTGTTTTTCATGCCTTGCCTGTTGATTCTCTTGCAGAGTGCGAACATGGCTATGCCTCGACCTTCCCCTCAGTTCCAAGTCCTGGACTGCAAGACCCAAAGCCCTCACGGAGGCTGAGCCGGGCACGGAAATACAGCGGCAGTGGCAGCATTGCCAGTATTGCCACCAGGTACGATGTGGGCAGGACAGCATGGGGGCAGGAGGGGAGGTGAAGCTGCAGAAGAAAGCTGGAGACAGTGGAAAGAAATTTGCTCTCTGGGGAGAATGGGAAGAGTCTCAACAGCTAGAGGGATTCAGAGCTGGGGCACACAAGTGCAGCATCCATTCTGGATCCACAGCACTGGAAGCAGAGGGGACACAGGGGACCTGAATCTGAAGTGGCACTGCCAGCTGACATCATGCCAAGGCTCAGATGCTGCAGAGGGAAGGGGAATAGGGAGATCTGTTCATAAGGTTTAGGGAAGAGGTAGGCAATAGCTATTCCCATTATATACAGCTGATGTCTTTCCAACCCAGAAATCACTGCTTTTAAGGGATAGTGCATGTGCAGCCAGGGTGCTTTGGGATTGCAATGACAGGCATGATTCGAAGCAAGGAAATGTTTTGAAATGGATCCCCTACAACAAATGGGAGAGAGGGAGATGACTGACTGTAATGGACAACATGTTAAAAATTCAGTTCAGGAAAATGAAGCTGTCTTTCAGTCTGCCTTTCAGGGCAGTGGGATTTCCCAGCTTTTGATAGCTTGGTAATTTGTAGAACTCCACGGTTTTGACACTTTTCTTATTATACAATGCCATGTTTCTTGGTTTCTTAAATCCAAGAGACAACAGGATTAAGCCTATCACCTGGTGCTGTGGTTGCATCTGCCTCTTCCCTCTCATTCCTGTTCTTTTTATTTTTGTTTGCTACCTTCTGTAGCTTTGTTCAGACCTTGTTGAGACCTTCTGGGATAGCGAAACTTTAGAAACATAAAGTATGCCTTTGAAAAGGCATTTGCAAGCTTGCTTTTACTGCAGCAAGGCCTGTGCAATCCATAAAATGGTGGCAGGTGGCTCAGGTGATTAAGGCTTTCTTAAGGCCATTGGGAAGGACCTGTAAGGGCCTAAGGGAAAGGTGCCTTTGCTTGCAGTGGTTCTGCTTCAGCAGCATTTGATAATAAAGGTTGTTTGAAGCAATGTTAGGACACCTTGCTGTGGGGAAGTTTTCTTCATCAGGATCAGCATATCTTGACCTCTTTGTATGCTGAATGTTTGTATTTACTTCCCTGCTTCATCCAGCCTCTCCTAATTTGAGGGCACTTGTAGCTCTTTACTGTTTGTCATGAACCAAAGCCCCAGTCCCGTGACTTTGTGTTGGAAAAGGATGGCAAATGCTGAATTGAGGTCGGTATTTTTCCCTCTAGGTTTCCCACATACTATTTTTCCATCCCACACCTCTTTGTCTCAAAGGCCTTTGTCATGGCAACCTGCCCTTCTCCAGAAGAGGGCTGGAAGCACATCCCCCTCAGGAACTCCTTAGCACTGAATCCAGCAGCCTGTAGGCTGGAGAGGGATGCAGAGCACTCCCTGTCCCTGGGGCCAGGGTGCTCAGCAGGCCCTGCCAGCACAGAGCCCCAGGCACAGCTCTCCCGAGGCAGCTCTGTGCTGACACCAGCCCGCTGGGCCCTTGAGCTTGACAGGCTGAATATGTTCATGTGGGGGGAAAGGCGACAGAGAAGCAGAAAGGTACTTTCTAGTCTTACTTAAAATCTTCTTTATACAAGGAATACTGAGGCCAAATTGAATCTTTAGAGTGAGAACGTTGTTACCCAGAGTGTTGCCTCCTGTGGTTGTTTCAGCCTCGGGGAGTGACCAGGGTGAGGTCTGCTTCAGTCAGAGACCAGAGTGGGTCTTTTGGGGAGCTCAGACCTTACATGCACAGTTTGAAATGGAAGTTTCTTTTAGCACAAGTCGTAGCAGCTTGCACTTGCTGTAGGAGATGGCAGGCCTTCCAGATGGCTGAAGTGCTGGGAAGTGACAACTGTGAAGTTTAGGGTGCCTCCAAATTCACTGCAGTGTCTTTTGTGTGATGCTGAGTATAGCATCAGCCTTGTTTAAGGAAGGCTCTGTATCATCTCTTCCTGTTAAAATCAAAGGGGCAATTTAGTAAGTTCTGTCTGGTGGAGTTGGAATGGACTTTGAATTAAATACCAAGCCCTTGATGAGGAACAAAACCTACATTTCATGTGTGGACAGGAGATTTTTTTAGATTGCTTTTGTTTCAAAATGTTTAATTAGTGTAGAGAAATTATGCATTTAGATCTCATGCAGATCTTGTAATTTAACAGCCTCCTGTAAAAATGTCTCTCAAGCAACCTTGGCAAAGTGCCGATGTTTTCTTTTTTTTTTTTCTTTATTTATACACTTTTCAAAATGACGTGTACACTGTTGATGGTCTTTATTGAACCAAATCATCCATGATTTTGTGGTGCAGGGTATTTACGAAGCCTAGTTGCTTATTTGATTCATAGTTTAAATCCAAGTATTTCCCTTCAGCATTTGCAGCCCAGACATGACAGCTATTTCCTCCCAACAGGCTCTGTGCTGTCATTGCACAAACACCCAGAAAGTTCTGAGGAACAGACAGCCCAGCTCTGGATAGCAGTGGTGAAGCAAATCTTATTCTTACAGAACTATGGTGGTCTCACAGTCCCAGCAAAATAATTCTTTTCTACCCCAAACAGGGATGTACAGATAAGAGGGAAAACATTGCTTCATGACTTCTAATTCATATGATGCAATTTTAAAGAAGGGTGTTGTGGCTCAGGTTCTCTTTTCCTTTGCTTGTTTCTGTTGTGCAACCAACAGCATGGAGATTGCTGCAGAGGGCTTCCCTCTGCAATCATTATCTACATGAACGTGCAGTGTTTTGTGTAGATGTTTGAAAGACCTAGTGGCTTTGAGTTAAAATATGAATATGCTTAAAAATACAGTTTTGCTTTAGTCGTGGATATTTTGGTATGGAAAATTACCCACAGAAAATAAGTGGAGAATCACAGTCATTGAGACGTGGTGTTTATAATAGACAAGGGAAACTTTTTTTTAACAAATCCTACTTATCACATAGATAAAAGCAAAAATCCAAGGAAATCAGTTAGCCAACATGTATTACATTTGAATTGAATATTACCTCCATAAATTTGCACTTGACAAAAATATCTTTCGGTTTTTGGAATGGGATGAAAAATGAATAGAGGTTTGTTACAGCATGTAGTATCACTTAATTAATGTTACTTTCTTCTCAAGATGTTTCTGGGGAAGAACCTGAGTTTTAAAAACTTGCTAGAGAAGTGAAGTAGTCTGTGCTGGGAGTACAGTTCTGTGGGTGCATTGACTTGCACTCCAATGTCACTGGAAACTGCTGCATGGACCCTACATGTGCAATTCTAATAGACCCAATTATTTGAAAGGTTCATTATAGTTAGTTAGGATTAGCCTGGTTTGGTATTTATACATTTTGGAAAATAATTGAGAAAACTTTTTCTTCAATTTAAACCATTGTGTCAGCAGGAAATAAAATAAACAGTAGGGTTGCTAAATGATTTTTTCCCCCAATAATACTGTCAATTTAATGAAGTTAAGATTTATAATGAAATCTGAAATTATGTTGCAGTATTAGATTGTCATTTGTGTTTTGTTTTTATTTAGGCTCTCAGGCATGTAGAAAGCCTGTTGTTTTTTTGTCTAATCCTGGGGAAATACCAAGCATCCTCCCAGCAGCACTGGGAGCCCTCAGCTCTCCCAGGAGGCCCATGTTGTTAAGAGCTCTCAAAGAATCTATTGCTCAGTTCCATGGGGGAGGGTTTGATCTCTGTCCAGTTTCTTTTTCCTTTCATTTTCCTCTCTTGCCATTATCCTCCCTTGTGTCTGAGGCTGCTTCCCAAGGGCCTTTCAGACACCTACAGTCTGGTAGCAGGTTGCTTGCAGAGCTTGGAGTCAGCAGCTCTTACAAGTATGGTAAGGCATTTTGGACATGTTACCTTGGAAATCTGAGTGTCTGGGTTTCTTTGATCTTCTGGCTCTTGTACTGGTGCAGCTCCTCATTTTCTCTGTCATTGCACTCTCCCTCTACCCACATTAAACTTTTTTTCCATGCTTCTAAATCCCATCCCTTGGTTTTGTGCTGAGTTTTCTCTGTAGGCCTTCATTCACATATCCTTTGAAACTCTCTTTTGAGGGTAAGGTATGGGGACTGTACTGCTGAAACCCTCAGGTATTTTTGGCTTTAAGCTTGATTTGCTCACAGTGTCCTAGAGTGAGGACTGAGGGGTGGGTGCATAGGATGTGCATTAGGTACCTCATGTGCCTTAGGTGATGGCTTCATGTGGCACAGGTTCATAAACACGGGTGCAGAAGCTGAAAGGATGTGGCTGCAAGTGTAGCTGCAAGTCAGCCTTGGGTGTCTGGTGCACAAGAAAGCTGATTTACCAGAGCTGTACCTCGCTGTGCAGGGAGGGAGTAGGGGGGTTGGTGAACCCTGCACAGTTTTAATATATTATGTCTTTTTGTCAAAGGAGGTTTCCTCCCTCCACCCCCCCACATCGTGCTGCTGACTGAGTACCTGGCAATTTTCAGTCCTTCCTGTAGTCTCTGGAGTTAGGACAGTGCTGTAATTATGATTTTATTGGGGGAGAGGGTGTGCAGGTGTCTGGGTGGTTTGCCTGTCTTGTGTAAGGAATTCCTGAAAGAGCAAATCGTTGTGTCAGCCCATGTTGATCTACTTTTCTGCACAAGGCCCCTATCCCTGACTTCATGTCCCAGAGGACTGGTCTCTGAGACTTTCTGTCTACAGCTTTCCTGCTTCCTAGGCTCTATCAGTTGTTACTTGTTTCTGGATGATACTTTGTGTATTTGCTTGTGAGTTTTTTGGTTGTGGTTTTTTTAATCCTCTTGCACTGGATCACACCTCACTCCACAGCTAGTGGGAGTTGGGTTTTGACTTGCTGTGTGTAGGTGGGTTAGAATCTGGCCCTTGTGTAATATGGGGGGGGATAGAGGCTGCGTTCTGCCTCAAGCCTTGTAGTGCCAGGAAGCTCTATTCATGGCTCAGGACCTGGCTTTGCTTCATAGAGTACAAATCCACACGTGTAAAACAGAGAATGTGCAAGATCTGCTGTGCCATGTTTTGAATTATGCTTCATTTTGATAATGTACAAACAGTGTGATTAGTATCTGGAATCTTCATCTTGCTGTTGAAACTTTGTCTAGAAGTACTTGGAGGCAGGATCTTGCCTCCTAGTAGAGGGTATACCTGAATATGCTGGTTAATTTTTCAAGAAAGGGAGGCTGAGCTATTAAGGATTGCTTTTCTCTTAGAGATGTTGAGGGAGACTGGCCAGCAGTATTGAGTATAATAAGGTATGTGCATGACTTCTTTTTGAGAAAGCATAATGACAATATAAGTGTTGTGCTGGGAAACTGGATTGCTGGTCCATGCACAAGAGGAGAATTACCCCATGTTCAAATGCTACTGTCTTTTTAGGTTTGTACTGGCATACAGGTGCTCAGAGCAGGCTGGCAGGCAGGACTGTTCTCACATAACTCTGTTCAGCCTCAGCACATCCCCTCTGCCCTTTTTGATGTAACTTGCCCCAGTGCAATCTGCAAGTGTAGATAAGCAACTCCTAGTGATGCTGGAGTTTCTGAACCTGCCAGCATTACATTGTGTGAGATCCTGCCACAATTTGGAAAATAAAAAAGTACCCCATGTAGGTGAGGTTTTGTATACAGTGTCTTCTCAGTGGTGCTTGGCTTTGCAGTACAACTGGCAGGTTGCCAGGGAAAACACAGAAAGTGGGGTGAACCCAGCAAATGGCACAAGAAGCATAAAACCCACTCCCTGGTGAGGAATGAGGCCTCCAAAAGTGCAAGAGCTGATGTAGCAATTTCCATGGGGGAACCCACTGTGTTCCTCTTTATCACCCTGTTTATTTTATAACCCTCCAAGGGAGAAGATCCTGCAGAGCTGCAGTTCCTGTTTTCCTTTGTGTATTAGCAATACAGCCATGCATAGGGATATCGGGGCAGCAGGGAGTCTATGCAGAAACCCACAATTCTGGGCTCAATTTATACTTTATACCTTCAGTAGTTGTAAAATGTAATTTGTGTTCTGTTTAAACTATCAAAGTTGTGCAAAGAGGCCTTTGTGTAAACCAGAAGTAGGCCCAGTTGTTGATGTTATCTGCAACTGAGCTGTAATTCTCTGCTGCAGCATCTGTCTGCTGTGAAGTGTCACTATCTGTGGCTGAAGGCTCATGAACCCTTTGTCCTCCCAGATTTGGGAGAATCCTCTACAGGAGTGTGCTGTTTTGTAGCAGTGGGAGCTAGTGAGGACTCATGCTGTTGGTGTTGCAGCACTGCCCAGTTAGAGCTGTGCTGCAGCTGCCGTGGGCTGATTTGCATCACTGATCACAGGGCTGCTGTGAGAACAGGAGACTTCGGATTTTGGTTCTTATGTTCTCAACGTCTTTTGAAATGTGAAGCTTGTTAGACCCAGCCCTTAGACAAATTTGGTGTCCTGGGATGGTGGAAAGGATTTTTGCGCCATACCTGGTCAACTGTTCCTGCAATTCTCTTGTTTTCTCTTCCCATTGTATTCAGTGTACAGGCAATTCTCTGGTTTAAGTCGTATTCCTTCTTTGTCAGTTGTTTTGGTTTTTTTAGATTTTTTCCCATCTCAGCACATTTGTACCCTTTTTATATCTTCTCTGTGTAATGCTTCATCCACAACACATGCAGAGATTTATCCTTCATGCTTTTGTTTAACCTGACCTGGTGCTGTGCTCGGCAGTGAATTGGTTGTCACCTGTAATGTTGTTTCCATCTGCTCCCCTGTTTGTAGGTAAGACTGACTTTTTCCTTTCTTGCTCCTGATTGAGCTTTCAAAGCCATTTCTATTTCTGACCCAAACAGACTGGTCAATGTCCTGCTGCTGAGTTAATTGTCTTGCTTGTTGGAGTTCCTGCTGTTCATCATCTCCTGATCCCTCCTGACAAACTTCTGCCCAAATTCAAAGACTGGCTGCTATTTGTTCTCCTCCTGAGAGTGTTGGCTCTTACTCCTTACCTTCTTTGAACCAACAAAGATAGGATTTATTTTTGTTGACTTATTTTGGGCTCTCTTGATCAGAGGTTGTGGGTCTCTGGGGCTGTGCACTTGGCTGGCCTTTGCCTGGATCTCTTCTCTATGAGACACTGCCTTGTTGATCAGCTCAGAGAGAACAGGCCTGCTTTTTCCATCTTGCTGGATATACTCCCATCTCTCTTTTCTGTGTTCCCTACTGTACTTTCAGTCCTTTCATTCTCTGATATGAAAGTGATTTCACTTCAGTTCTGTTGCTTTATGAATCCAGTTTGAAGTAGCCTTAGATGATTTCCAACATTATCTTAATTACTTGTTTATGTTTTGCTGCTTGCTCTGTGACAAGCAGCCATGCGGACTGAGAGCAATTCTTTTGCCTCAGTTTTGATTAAAGTTCCTCTCCATAAAATAGTCGATTATTTTCTGAAAGCTTCTCATTTATCTCCTACCATCTGTTACATTGTCAAGAAGGGAGAAGTGGTGGGAAAGGACAGATAACATCGGGGTTGCTGTTGGTACTGCTGCTCCAGTGGTCATTGCCCAGGTGCCTGGGCACCACTAAAGCAGTGTACAGGCATGGTAAGGTAACATGGCACTGGTTCTAGTTTGCCTTTTAACAGTGAGGCTACAAAGTGCAGCAGGTCATGAACAAGCAGCCTGGCCATCTGGGAGCTGTGGGAGGTAGCCACCTTGCAGCCTTCATGTTAGTTGTTGCTGCTTGTGAGCCAGAACTGTAAGAACAGAAGAAATTGAAGCTCTTCATTTTTCTCAGCCTTTCTTTTCCGTGTGTCTCCCAAATGCTGGATGAGTGTGTCCCTGTTGACAGAATACAATCTCAGACATAAGGACATCTGGGTTCTCTTCCTGATTTTCTTACAGCCTGTGGAGTCTTTATGCCTCAGTTTCCCTAGTACAATGTGTAGCTAACAATAACATTAATGTATTTTCCTGTTTTCAAGTATGTTTCCCTCTGCCTTCATCTCCAGGCACAGTATTGCAGCAGTATAGTTGTAACATGAGAGATAACTAACAAGTCTAAATAGAAGTGAAGGAAGTCTGGCCTGGCCCCCAGCCATACAAATGCCATCAGTTTCTTTTCAAACAAAGTGCAGTTCAGTCAGGTGGTGTTTACTCAAAAAGCCTCATTTTCCCTGGTGCATCTGAAGGCAGTTTCTTGAGGGCAGAAGATGAGTGTTTGCAGAGAAGTACATGTTCCCCAGACTGCTGCACTGCAGAGGACACTGCCTAGGCTATTTCTGGAAATGACCATCTTCCTCAAAAGGGTAATGTTATGTGTGGGAAGAAGCACGGTATAGGGCAAGGGGCTGGCATGCTGGGCCCTTGGATCATTTCCTGAGTCTGCTGCTGAAAGGCTGCACGATCTGGGCACGTCAGATGGCCTACATGGGTCCTACCATCTGCACATTATATGGTTCCCACCATCTGTACGTTGGGGTAATGCACACACTTTTCTAATCCTGTTTTCTGGAAGCAGTATAGATGTTTTGGAGCTTGTAACTGCTTGAAAAAAGATGAAACTTAAGATCCCAAGTTTTCTAGGTAGATTTGAAAATTGCCTCCTGTGTCTTTATTCTTTTCCTGTGTACCACTGCAGTGCAGGTACCAGCAACTGGGATACTGGTTCTGAAGTGGCCTTGGAAGGGGCCAAGTGCCTGACCATGTAGTGAGAGTCATATCCTGCTGGAAGTCAGAAGGACAGGGACCACATAGAGAAGTGTTCATATTCTTCTGTCCTCATTCTTTGTCATGCTCTTCCTTGTTCATGGGAGAGCTTGGAGGTGCCATGGTGACATTTTTCTTCACCAGATCATGAAATACATGGTTTTGTCATTGTATTTAAAAAAAAGGCAGGAATCTGTTTACAAGAAGTTCAAACTCCCTTGCATCATGGATCACAGACAGGAATCTTGCCTTGGTGAAGGCAAAAAATACACTTTTTCCTGACATGTGAGAATCTACCTGAATTGTCCAAGTCCTAAATTGTTACAGAAGATATCGTCTGCTGTATGTCCAAGGGAGAGGGACTAGGGTTTCTCTACTGAAATGGCTAAGGTACTTCACCAAGTGAGTATACATCAGCTTTTGTCTCTGATCTGTGTGTACCAGCCCTTTTTGACGTGATTAGCTGTGTGCTGTGAAGAGAAGGAAGTGGTTTCTGTAGGACTTTAGCTCACTTGTGGCAGAAGTTAGAAGGCAGACAAATGGAGCAATGAATACCACATTGGAGAACTTGCTTCACTCTTGGCTGCTGTCAGCTGCCCACTGTCCTGCCAGCAAGTCCCTTTCAGGCCAGCTGGTTATGGGAGACCCCAAACTGTCTATTCCTCACACTGATTTTTTCCCAGGTAAGACCCTGGTATCTGGGCTGCGGAAATGCTGGTGGTGCACAGCCACAGGGGGCACCAGCAGGATTTGTGCTTAGAACATGTAAAGTGGCCCAGAAAACCAGGTCCTTGGGGGTCTTCACAGAGCTGTTCAGAGGGACATGAAGATGCAATTCTGATTTCTCTGTTTCTTAGCTTCCAGTTTGGAAAGTGAGGATGTTTGACAATAAATGTGCTTGTGAACTGCCCAGCCACTGCTCTCGGTGAGCCTGTCGAAAAGCCTGTAAGGAAAGCACCAGTTCTGTATTCAGAGCAGGGCTTGGCTTGAGGCCATGCATTGAACAATGAGGAGAAAACAAAATATTGAATAGCTGCTTGTTCAGCAAACCGAGTTCCTCTTGGCCAGGCAGGGCCCTGCATGAGGACAGTTTTCCCCTAGCACTTGCGGCTGGGACGAGCATGGAGGGTCTCAGGTGGTGCAGGAGAGAGCCCACGCCAGCACACTTGCTCCCAGCCTGCACAGTGGGGGGGGGAAGCCAGCTGGGGACTTCCTTG
>NW_008238346.1:1045531-1069580 GCF_000691975.1 Corvus brachyrhynchos
CCACCTTGTGCTGCTTATTAGGATGTTAGTCTAGTTTGGGTGAGCTCAGCTCTGGAGCTGGGATAAACTCGTGGTGCTCAGCAAGGAGGAGCTGTCTTGCTACTCTTTTCTCCCGTGTGCTGAAAAAGCAGAACATGCACCAACAGAACAGTGTTGCTTCCCCAGCTGAGGGTTATGTATGATACTTCTGTTGTTTGAGTTTTATCAGTAAATTAATATTGCTTTGTTTTTGGCACCCATTTTCGATTATTCTCTGGCACTTTGTGCAGTGGTGTTTCAGAGTTGGGTTAGCCCACTTGGCAGACAGTGGGCAAAACATCAAGGCCGGTTTAGGTTTGGGTTTTTGCTGGTTGTGGGCTTTTTTCTCACTTTTCCGCTTACACTTCACAATAATTACATGATATTTTAGCGGTATTTGACCCAAGAATCAGATGGCATGTGTGTTCTTGTTAGCTCTCTGGAATGCCTGAGAACAGCTACCTTATCCTGGGGTTCAGGGAACCCAAATTGAATACCCTGCTCTCTGCCACAGGTTTCTTGTGTGACCATGGGGAAATTATTTATAATCTGTGTATTGGTGTTGTCCTCCTGCATAAAAAGTATTACGGAAGAGTTAATTTTGAAATGTTGCAAACAGAAATAATGATTATGGGGAGCAGGTACCAAATTGAGAAGGGCTGTGTAAATACTTTAGGTGACTTTAAATATATTTACTTCTTGAAGTATGCAATACACTTTTAAAAGTTGTTTTGACTGAGTCTTGCAGGAGACTTTCACAATACTGTGTAGAAACCCAGATGTAGGTGACTTTCTACAGTTGTGAACCACGTGGAAGAGCTCTCTTCCGCTCTTTGAGCTGAAAACAGACTGTGGGGCCATTTCTCCTTTTCCAAAGGTGAACAAACATGAGCAGATGCTAGTACGGCTGCGTTCCCTTCTCTGTTGGAGACGGAGAATGTGAACTTTGGAAAGAGCCTGGCTTGATCCTGGGAAAACAGCTTTGATCAGAGCCTTAGGAGGAATCTGATACCGTGTCCATCTAAGAGTGACAGAAAAACTAGCCAGAGTTTGGGGCCAGGTTAATCTGGTGCATCTCCATTGATGTCAGTGAGAAGGTGAAACAGTCTGTTCTGTCCCCTCACCTCAGCTCCTTGTGGAGAAGAATTTGCTCTGGACCTCAAGGCCAGACAGTGTAGGGGATCATGAGGTAGTAATGGCTTAAGAAAATTTTTTTCTCTGGCATTTCTTGGAAGGAAATGTTTTGTTAGATTTGCTGATATGCAAGACTGAGGTGATGCTCTTGTTAGACTTGAGGCTGCTACTTGGAAAGGGCATAAGGATGGCAGCAGAAGGACTCCTGCTCCGGCTGTGCCATCTTCTGTTCAGCTGCATCCTGCTCCTCCTCACTGTAGGAGCTCATGGCAGTGTTGAGTACCATAAGTTGCTATGTTTCCAAGGCTCTGCTGCAGCTCTCTGAGGGCCAGACTCCTGGCCCTTTTAGGGGTAAAGTGGGCTCACATCTCCCTTAAAAACAGCCCTTGAGCAGCTCTATCTGGGCAGGAAGAGTTAACTCTTGTGCAGCAATCATTTGTCTTGCCATTGGGCTGGAAGCCTCACATGCTGCTACTGGTGAAGGTTCTTTGTGGGCTTCCCAGGCTGGCTTCTGCATTGGCTTCATAAGCTACTTGATCCACTTGAAACCCTGGCAAAACACTGGGGCTGAATGTTCTTCAGCCAGTAGGTTCTGTTTTGTGGACACAGATGGATTTAAAAGCTAAAAAAGCTGTTGATCACCCTTCTTTTCCATGATTTTTTTTTGTCATTTTTGAGGAAGAGGGGTTGGTTGTTCTTGACTTGGGGAACGGAAGAAGGGGAATTTAGTGGCCCAGTGAATGGGTGTCAGCAGATTCAGAATGTAGGAAGAGTCTATAAAATGAAGAAGAGTGAGCTCCTGTGCTTATGTGGTGTGAAGGTGCATAAGCAGGAGAAGTAGCTGAACCTGACTGGAGTAATACAGAAAGCAGTTGACCTGGTCTGCAGCTGGATGTTCTTGTTTTGCTAAATATGATTCAGGTAACTGTACCCTAATTTTCACAAGATGGTGGGATATTTATTTCCATATTAAACTCTTGATAAAGCTGAGTGGGGTGAGTGAATTTGGAGAAGCACTGGGTCTGTGTAGGCATTAAGGACATACTGGAAAAGGCCCCTTACTTACGGCCAGCAGCACCTCCTGAGACAATAGTATATCTGTTGTGGTAGAGATGGAGCTCTTGGAGTCCTGGACTCCTCTGGAGCCAGGAGCTGATGCCAAATACAGGCAGGAAGGTGATCAAAGAGAGGTGACAGGATCCTTGGGTCTAAGTGCCATCTGTGTATTGCATAGAACAAGGGCTCTCGACTGCTGTGTTTCTCCCAATAGAAAATAGTTACCTCACTGAGAACCCAAACCAAAATGCAGATATTCTGCAAGTGCATGTATTGGCCCATTTATCAATAATAAATGTGTATAACCAGAAAGGTCAGCTGTGTTTAATGTTATGTGGCAGCTTTGTGATTTTAATTACAGTAAAAACCCCAATGACAAATGAGTTCAGTGCTGTTTAGAGCTTGTTCCTCTCTGATGAAGTTAGTTGTGGTGCCTTACCTGTGCTTGGGTGAAATTTGGCTGCCTCTGCCATGGTAGGAGAGATTTTATTTAAATAAGGAAAATGGGGTAAAATGGCAAATTACTTGCAGATACTCTTTTGCTGGAGGACTTCAGCATAGTTTAATGTTTCAGCAACACCTTGTTACTGTGTTGGATAGCAAGGTTGCAGGCAGAATCACTGTAACTGGCACAAAAAGTTGTTGCATCTGGCCTTAAATTAGAATGACTGAAAATTGCTGCTTCCCTCTTTCTTCCTATTTTGTATGCAGTTTCAGGTATCTGAGGTAA
This sequence comes from Corvus brachyrhynchos, assembly GCF_000691975.1. NCBI lineage: Eukaryota > Metazoa > Chordata > Aves > Passeriformes > Corvidae > Corvus > Corvus brachyrhynchos. Next base: position 1,048,470 of record NW_008238346.1, read on the forward strand.
ATTGGGTTAAACTTATGTTTGTCCTCTTCCAACTTTTCGTTGCTTAAAATCTTGACAGGGACTGCTCTGCTATTTTTGTTGTTTGCTTGGCTCCTTTATGTTAAGCTTCTAAAACTCATTCTTGATCTTTTTCCAAGCTGTTTTCAAAATGTAGTGAGCAGGATCCTCCTCATTAATAACATTTTTTCAGTTTTTAGGAGTAGTTATCAGTTTGGGTGTTTTAAACTGATTGTTAAAGAACTGACTGCTATAGAAACCTGACTTTTAAATGAGGACCCTGCAGACAATTTGTGCTTGAGCTACTTTTAAATTGCAGCTGATGTTTTGAGCAGTGCCAGTGCATGTGCTTGGGCTTTTGTTTTCCCCTCTGAACATGTCCATACCTGCCTGGCTCTGGTTTCAGCTTTGCAGGTTCTGCTTGCCTTGTCCATCTTACAGCAGGGATGAGAATTCCCCTGGTTTGTGGTCCATGCTTGACAGCAGTGTCCTTGTTTCACTGGGTGACACAGGCTGTGGCTGACAGTCTGCAGCAGCACAGCAGCATCTCACTGAGCACACTGGTTACTTGCTGTTGTAAACCCAGAGTGTTCCCTGAGTTTTGGCAATAGTTTACAGCTGTGGTGTTCATCCTGTACCCATCAAAAAGCTGGTGATGGTGCACAAGGATGAGGCCTTGATTTCAGTCTGCTGATAGTCTCTGAGTTCTCAGTTGATGATAAGAGCAGCTCAGCTGAAGTGATCCAGTTACATTTGGTTTTGTACCTATTTAAAAGACTTCTTTTTCTGAATCATATCAGTAGAGGTTCCTCCACTTTTTTCCACTTCACTGACAGCATTGTCCTTGTTTAACTCTAAATAAGTCTTAGTAACATGTGCAGCCCAAAAATGAGGGGTAGGAACTAATCTTTGGATTAGGAGCTATAGAAAATGAATTGAATTATGAACAGAAGAGAGAGGGTTTTTTCCCTTTATGTGTTGTCCAAGCAAAAGGAAACTGTCACAGAAAATATGAGTTAGTGAATGGTGATAGTGGGGAGTGGTGATGGACTTTTTTCCTAAATTCAGGTGAAATAAAAAATTAAAACTTTTCCACATGGTCCCCAGTGAGGCTAAGCAAAACATAGACAGGTAAGAGAAGAAGCCTTCCTGTAGGATTCATTCAATGCTGCTGAAATTCTTTCATTTGCATTCAGCTTCAGTGGGAAGGTGTTGGGGGGTTGCTTTTTTTCTTTGCCACAGATGTGGTTAAAAGCCACAGCATATATTTCCTGACTTGGTGAAAAGCCTGTGACCTCTCTCAGTTGTCTTGTTCATCAGAAGGCAGATAGGTAATAAAGAGTCTCCTGTGTGAGAGGAGTAAGGAGAACCTGCTGTTTTAATTTTGTTCACAGCAGTGGGCCAAACTTTCTTCTTTCAGTGCTGGCCTTGGTAATTGGCTAGATAAAATACAGGAATTCAAGCCATTGCATATCTTTGGCCTTCTAACTGCTAATGTCATAGCCAAGAAGAGTGCACAGTCTCCTGCAGGAACATACAGTAAATAAGAACAATAAGCATATTTCAAACTACATACAGGTGGTGGTTTTAAAGGGCCTCAGCTCAGTCTTGATGGGTTAATTTGGATCCAAGTTGCCTGGACAAATGGATTTTGCTGGTTTAGACTCTGAGGGCATGTGGGTTTGATTTGGGAGGTTTTCTGGACTAAATATTATGTTCACGTTTCTGATTCCTGGGAACCAGAATGAAGACATCCACTACTTTTGGGAGGGAATTTGGGAGTTTCCTCAGCATGAAGAGTTTGACTATAGTGTGCCTTGCCTTTAGGGTATCCCATGTCCTGCTGAGCAGGGTGGCTTGCACAGGTATATGGTAACTTTTGTTTTTCCTCTGCTCTCAGCCACGATCAGCTAAGACTCATTTACCTTGGTTTTTTTGCAGACATCCACGGTTTATTCGTCATTTTCAATGAGGTTCTAACACCTGTTAGGCACTCCTCCTTCCTTTTTTTGGAGAAGCATTTAATTATGACAGGGTTTCCCTTGGAGCACATCCTCCATTCAGTTCCCTAATTGTAGAATTCTCTGTGGGATTCTCCAGATGGGGGATAGAGGATAATCTTCTCAGAGCTCCGGAAGAAATGTGATGCCAAATTAGAGAAAATAGATCCTTTTTATTAAGCTCTTGCGTTCTTTTTACTCTTATTTTAAGGTGACCTTCTGTTAAAGAGAAATGTTGGAGAAATGGCTATCCTTTTAAATAATCCTCAACAACCTTACCTGGGTTAGATTAGAAATCCTGAATGGATTTAAACTTTTTTTTGCCACTCATTCTGTCATCACAGAGGCAAGGAGAATGAACTTGCCTGTTTCCCTTTTGTTTCTAGTTGGTTTCATTTTCAAGCTGCAAAGCTCTAAATTAAGGAATGCTGGCAGTGTGCTTGGCATGGCAGGCAGGTATAAAGACAAAGCCCCCTCCTTTGTTGAGTGTCACAGTGCCACTTTGTGGGTCACTTCACTGCATGCTGGTGTTGTGGCGGTGCTGTTCCCATCCCCAAGGGGTTTCCAGATTTCCTAAATGTGCTATCCCCACTGATGTTTGCAAACATGGCAGTACTGGCTATCCCATTTTGTGCCCAAATGCTGGCCATGTCTGCTTCTGCTAAGTTGGCTGAGTCTGGCATGTGATGGCTGAAGGGCTCCTGGGGCTGTCCCTACAGAGCCAGTTCTGCGGGAAGGTTCCCATGTATTTGATGTGCACAAACTAATGCTCCACAAGCTCCTGTGTTAGCAGATGATACCAGTATTTTTACAGGGTGAATGAAGAAACTAAAGCACAAAGAAACATAACTTCAGTCCTGTACTGAGTTGGTGGCAGAGCCAGAAGGAATCTGGAAGTGTCAGACTCTGGTCCCCTGTTCTAATCATCACCTCTCTTTGGGATTTTGTGTGCATTTAAGTCTCTAGGGAATATTTTCTTTAGCAGTAAGGGTACCAGCTTTTGCACTGGAGGGAGGGAACTTCTTGTCAGCAAGGAGGATGAGGTTATAGATTTTAATGTATGTAGTTGGTTGGCTTTCCACTGTGATGTGCCACTGAGGATGCATACAGCTTGCAGCAGTTGAACTTCGGTGCTCAGAGGTCAAAGGTGGCTAATCCAAATTTTTTTTTATCTTCCAGGTCTACGCACAACGAACTAGAAAAAAACCGGTAAGTAGCTAATGAGCTGAATTCTAAGAAATGCAAGCCTGGTGAGTGTAATGTGCTTTGCCCTTACCCATGCAGGTGCTGTTTGATCAGCTTAGACAGCTGTGAGTGACCACACTGCATCACGTAGTTTTAAAAGTTGGGGGGAAGACACAAAACGATCTGAAAAAGAAGCTTTGTTTTTGGTTGGTTTTTTTTTCTCTCTCTCTGAAAAGGCAAGAAGTGACCCAGTTTTGTGACTAATTTGTATGCAGAGTAAATACTGTTCTTCTCCTGACACAGTGAAATCTGATTGGGGCACTTTCCATACATGAGGTTGCTACGGGATCAGGTTTCTTGGGCACTGGGTACTATGTGTAACCATGATCCCCCACCCCTGCTCTGGGCTGTAATAATCTCTGTAGCACAGAAGAAAATACCATTGTCCAGAGGCTCCGAGATCTGGCCACCAGTGCTCCTGTGGAGACTCTTGTAACCTGTTCTAGGATTGCGCCTGTTTATCCTTGAACCTGACGTTTTAGCAAGCCCTGCAGTTTTGTTACTTGGCTGGCTCTACTATATGACTCAACCCTTTTGTAACAGGAGTTAAAGTAAGATAAATACCATTGAGACAAGGGGAGCTAGTTCACACACAGATCAGATTATCGCCTTCCATTCAGGATGCTACAGTTAAGGTTGTGTCAGGGTTTCCATTATAAACTTATCTTGGCTCTTCTGTGGGATTTTAGGGGGACCGAGGGTGGGTGTGGTTTTTGTGGCTGCTCTAACAAAGGCAGTGCTCTGGCCAGCTGCTCTTATGAAGAAACCCCCAGGGTGGGAAGGAAAGCTGAGTCTAAATAGGCTGATTGCCTCCTCTTCTCTCTTAGCAGCCCGTCATTTAACAAGGGATGGGAGGACTCTGAGGATGGCCAAAGTCACACAGAGGCTTTGAGCCAAGTTTGTATTTTCTTTCAGACAAGATCTTTCCATGCAGCTTCAAGGGAGTTGGAGCTGAGTACCTCATGAATTGTGTTGCTCTCAGTTTCCCCCACATATGCCTCCCTCTGGCAGTGCTGGGAAGCAGCTTGGCCTTTGCATGGTGTGGGTGTTTTCTTCCAGCCTATGCTTCTACCTCCTGGTACTTTTGAGTATATACAGAGTTACCATGGTCTTGTTTCTCTGAGTTGATGCAGGGAGGGTTTTTTATTTGGGTTATAGTGCTCCCTGAGCTTTAGCCTCTCTGGTCCCAGGTTGAACTGTGTTGAGGAGTGTTGGCTCCTGGGTTTTCCAGTGCTCTCTCCAGTTCTATTTACTAGTGAGGGAAGGAAAATGCAGTCCTTGGGTCTGACCCAGAACTGAAGGTGCTTTTTTCTCCATGACAACAGTAAACCGTCACTAATCTTCAATGTGAGTATTTGCATATCTAATTGTTACTGCAAATGCTGCTGGCACTCAGTACAGCTTTAGAGCAGAGCTGTCTCCATCTTTCCCTGTACCAGCCTGGTCCTATCACATTGGCCAGGTTTTCATGGATATGTGATCATCTTCTTCTAGCGTGAGGGCAGGCAGCAAAACTTCAAACTCCACGTGGGTGAGATCTTAGCAGCCAGTGTTACATACTTACTGTCCAGCTAAGGACTCGTATGGACTGATGGGGTTGGGATGTACTGGGTACCAGCTGTCTGTGTGAGTTGAGGAAGTTTCTGCCTTGATTCCCTGTCTTTAACTGAGGACAGTAGTATTATCTGAGGTGGGAGTACCATAAGGATTGACTATTGACTAGCATGTCAAGAAGTGTTACTCATGAGAAGAGTGTTATTACCTGAGCTTCCCTTATGTCACCTTTTCCTGAATGTTGGCAAGGTGTTTGACTGCTGCAGAATTTGTCTTTCCATTCTCAGTTGGTGTAATATCTCCCTCTCCTTCGGTCTCAGTTATTCTCCTTAGTCCCCACCTGCTCCAGGCTGAAGATTCCTAACCATCAGCCTTGTCAGCAAGGTCTTTCCTTCAGGGCTTCCCATTCCAGAGCACTGTATTCCAGGTCTGTCTCAGGCATGGTTTTACAAGCCTTTGGTTTTCATCCTGCTGGGAAGGGCACACGTTTGATCACATTGGGTGCTCTGTACAGGCAAACTCCTGTATCTGGGAACTTTGGTCAGAAGTCTGATGTTCCTGGTTTGGGATTGTCTGTCCCTTGATGCAGATGCCATGGCTTGATCCGCAGCTAACCACATCTGCAAACCCAGCTAGATACTGTGGTATCTTTGCTGTGTTTGCAGTGTTCATTACCAATGATTTGGGCAGCGAGTTTCATATTGGAAGCATTTATTTTCAAACTCCACAGTGTGTTTTCTGAGTGAGGGGGATTGCTTCCTATGTTCCCCAGCACCATGTTTAATTTGCTGTGTTGTTAAGTTTGTCAGTATCTCCAGACTTAACTGTTACAAATATAAAAGCCCTGATACTAATGGCTTTGTGGCTGACAGGTGCTCATTTTCCCTATTATTTGAGATTATTCCTTCTGAATCTCACTGTTATCTCCATTATTGACACACACTATAATTTTCAAAATTGTCCACTATTAGGTCTCTAACTCTGGTTTTTTCCCTTCTTGTCTGTGAACAGCAGTCTTCATGTTCAGTTAAATTTTGGTTTAACCGATTCAACAATTACACAGAGTTTCTTTCAAGCAGTAGCAAGAGAATATTAGTAAAACAAAATGCTCTTTTTTTTGAATATGTGATTTAACTTTGACTCCATATTGCAGAGCTGATGATGTTTTAATGTGTACCCCTTTAATGTAAAAAAAATAACTAAAAATGTATTTTAAAATATTAAAGCAATGTTTTAAGTTCTACTGCTTGAAAATATTTCACTCCAGAACACTCCACTGGTTCTGCTGAGGATCCGTTTGATTTGGTACCAAACATTAGCTGTAATATTTAAATGACCCCTCTTTTGGCTTTGATTTGGTTTTTTTTATTTGAAAATATTGCAGTGAAATTTATATAAGGGACTTTGTTTGTTATAAAAGATTAAAGTTAATTTATAGTTATTATCTGTCATTAATGCTCACACTGAAAAATTGTTTGTGTTTTTTATTTAATGGGTATGTGTTTCAGTTTATCTCTCCTCAGGATGAGTCATAGCTTGTATTTAAACAAGAAACCAGCATTCTTCTCATCAGCTGCAATACGTAACTAAAATGATACTCTTTAGTCCTTTAACACGCCTACCAAAAAGCCTGATGTGTAAGCAACACTTGATCATTTTCTGAAAAAAAACCAAGATAAAGTGTGTGACTGAAAGATGAACTTTGCAAGTGTAATATTTTCTCGAAAAGGATAACAAATGAAATTCAGGCTGAAGTTAAATGTTGTGTGTTATACACATAGTGGTGCTAGCTGTTGTCTGTGAACATTTTAGGCACATGCCAGTGTTGGGAGGATGTGGTCAGTGTGGTATTAAGGGAAGACACACAGCTCTGAGGTGGCTTTCTGCTGCTCTGTGAAGTGGCAGTTCTGGTAGACCAACACAGTGGTGGTGTCTGTCAGAAAACGTATGTCTTCTGACAGAAGAAGAAAGAGTTTTGTAGTGCTATTGAAGATGTAAAAAATAAAAGCCGAAAACACCACCAGCATTTTTTTGTATATCATACATTGTTCTATTAGGTTTTGATGATAATTGCTTTGCAATACAGCAGAAGGAAGGAAAACAAAGCTGAGTAATTGGGTAAAGAATGAGTTATTAGGGCGTATTTTTCTTACGGTAACAATAATTCAGTTCAAACAAAAGATAGATCCAGGAACGGAAGGAGACCTCAGGATCTCTGAAGATATTGCAGAATTTGTGGCTCTGCAAAAGTACATCATTTAGAAAGAGAAAAGAAGTAGTCTAAAGGAGACAAACTTCTAAACCAAGTTGCTAAAAGTTTGTTTCATGTAAAAGCACAGAGTGAAGTGATGTAACATCCTTTCTCTCTGATATCTTTTGAGAAGATCAGAAGCAAAGAAGACAAGCACACAGCAAGGATCGAGTACTATGGTTTTTAGCCTGACTCTTACCAGAATCCCCCATCTTCAGTGGTTCCTCACCCATTCTTTCTTTGACGTGAGAGACTATTTGTTGCAGAGTGGCTCTCCAAGGCGGTTTCTCACCCAGAGCTGACTGTTGTGTTTGGTTGCGTATCTGAGGTAGTGCATAAGATAAAGGAAAAACCCTACTGAATGTCAAGGAGAGACCCATGACCTGGGTCAGCTTGCACTGAAACATGGGGGCCTTCTGAGGCTCTGCAGCATTTGCCCTGTTTGGTTCTGTTTCTTTAGAACAAGGGCTTTGAGTGTGTCTTAGGAAAAGCATTTAATGTAGGGCTTTTAAACAGTGCAGACAAGCTGTCTAGGCTGGGAAAGATAGAGGGAAGGGAAATGAAAGTGTAGTGAATCCTTGCTACTTTGAATAGACAAGGATGATTGTGCTTTTGTAGTGCTATATATACTTGCCAAGGCAATCTGATCAGTGTTTGTCTTGAACCAACTAATCAATGTGGTGTTGAGTTCAGTGCTATTTATCAGGAGAGTTGGAACAAGAAACTGATGCAGTAAATTTCATTTGTTCTCTGGAGTGGGCTTTGTTTTCATGCTAACTTCATGTAGCAAACGTTCACAGTACATATTGTTTTCCTCATTAATAAAACTTGGAACCTGTGATGTTCTCTGCAGCAGTCAAACCGTGTCCAGCACAGCTGAGCATGCATCTTTCTTTGACACATCCAAAGGTCAGAGCATGCACTGATCCAGCTTGCTCCTTGTGGGAACTGTAGCTAAACCCTCCTGTCTCCAAGGCCAGTGTGGAACAAGAGCTGGAGGTAGTTAGCTGTCTTCAGCCCTGTTGTTTGGATGACAGATTTCAGCTTTCAGCTAAAATTTTCCTGTTTTCAGCTGGGACTAACAATTTTCAACAGAGCTGCAGCATGTTCCTCTGTTTTAGGAGATCTGGATAACTTATTACAGTGCTGTTCATGTTTTTGCTTAACCTGAAGAGGGTGAAGCTGGTGCTTTTTGGAGTCAGGCTGTCAGAGAGCTTTTCTTTCTGGATACATTCAGGCTCAGCTGGTGTTATTTAGTGTCAGTTTGCCTTTTGCTATTTCTTTGCATTGCTCTGAGAACTCACCAGTCACTGGTGTAACGCTGGGGCAGGTCTCCGGCCGACCACCACACTTGCTCATGCAAAGTGCCTCCTTGGGCAGAAGCAGTGTTTTGATTCACTTACAACTGAAAGTCTGCAAAGGCTTTGTTTCACATTGGCTGGGCTGCTGAACATTCTGAACTCTTGAGTACAGCTGCTGCAAAGGGACAGTTAGTCTCCATGCCAAGATTTGAAGGAAACAAAATGATCCACATTTTATTGCAAGTCCTTTAGTACTGCTCATATAGGAATTTCTAGTTTCAATATGATTTATTTTTTTATTCAAAGCAATGCAGTGAAGAATGTATGCATTCCTCTCTTCCTTTCTGCTCCCAGATCTCTGCATCTCCCTTAGGAATCCAATAGCTGTTGAAGAAGGAAGAGGAAAAAGAACAATACTACTATTTTGGATAAACTGTCACAAAGAAAAATGGTTTTGTTTCAAAAATGTCGCACAATAAAATCACTGTTATAAGCCATTTTTCAGAAACAGATATTTATCACAGAGCCCTTCTCAACTATGACATGTTTAGGGGCGCTTTCTGATGTGTTTTTCTCCCATGGTGTAGAAAGAACTGTCAGCACAATCTGCTTGGCCTTGTCATAATGGTCTGATGCTGAGAATCCTTTCATCGTCCTGCCTCCCAGAAGGGAGACTTGTGAGGAAACTCCCATCTTCGAGAGAAACATTCTCTGCAGTCAGGTCTCTGCACCAAATCAGAGGTCACCAGTCTGATTGGGAGTGCATCATTGCCAGCTGTGGTTCCTGAAACTCTTCCCAAACTTGCATCCTCTGATTTCTACTTGGGTGCATTGCCACAATTTTCTTTCAGGCTGAACCCTCTCCAGTTCTGTATATTTATGGCTGTCCTCAAAAAATTACAAAGACTGGGCAAATGCCTTCTTTAATCAGTGAGCTTGGACCTCTGGCCCCAGGTAGGAAGTCAGGCATTCAGCATTCCTGGCTCCATTTTCAGTCATGTCATGGCTCTGTACTTACCATCTCTCTCCTAAATGGATCTCTGGAGACTTTGCAGGTCTGTTTTGTTGGTTTGGTTTTTTTTTCCAGGGTGCTCTTTGAGGTGCTGAGAGCCAGAAATCCTGATGCAACAACTTTTCTTGCTCAAGTGACTAACATTTCTCGTGGGCCTAAAAGCATTGCTAGCTAAAAGCCAGTTGGGAATTTTTGCTGTGGGGAAGATGAGGTAATAGGAATATAATTTTGAGAAAGATCACCTGTTAGCGGCAAATTTCAGGACCTTGTACTCTTGGGGCAGAAGTTGGAGTTGTATGTGTTGATCTACATCTCGTACACGTAGCAATCTAGCCCGTGCAGACTTGTAATAACCACAGGAAGCAGGATAGGAAATGAAGGAAAGAACCTCTCATTCTCTTTTCTGTATGTGGCCCATTTTTACCAAAGTATCACAGCTTTGAGAACCTCTAACCTTATATTCCAAGGGAGGATGGGAAGAGTGAGATGCCCCCAGGTGCCTCCTGGTGTGACCTCAGCCGGATCAGAGGCAGAAACATGCACAGATCCGGCGCCTGGATGAAGAAGAGGAGCAGGGAGAAGTTTGTATCGACCTAGTCCTTTGCTTTGTTGATCCACATCTCCAGTCAGTTGCTTGCCTTTTCTCTCCTTCACACAAATTTCCCCTATCCCACCTTCCTTCAAAACTTCATGCTCAGTCCTTGTGTCCCTCTCAGTGTCCTTCTGTCCCCTCAGTGTTGGCTAGGGCCAGGAGGTGCTGCATGACACCTTCTCCCATCAGAAAAGAGAAAAGGGACACGAAGTGGAGGCACATTTGCTGCTATGGGAGTATGGTCTAACTCCTAGTTTTGGGTGCTGTGATGGTAAATGCAAGTGTGTGACAGGTGTTCACAACCTTGTCTGGGAAAGGAGAGAAGGGCTTCTTCTTGCAATTGCTGTGGTTCTTACCTGGCTGCGAATGATGCTGGTCACCTTGAGTAGTTTGCATAGCTGTGGGCAAACAGACCTCACAGGTTTCCTCCCAAACAGTGCATGAGAAAACCATAAAACAATTAAATAGGCAATGTGCAACCAAGGGCCAGGAATTCTCTTCACATGAAACCAGTGGATAACATGGACAGGGCTAAGTCAGGACCATGGCAGAACATAGCAGTAGATGGTGTAATCTACCAGCTTTCCTTCTGTCCTCAGGAGTTTAAGTTTGTGTGGAAACACAGATCATGTCTGCCTAGTGCTCTTTGTGGTTGTTCCTTACAGTACCTGTGCAAAATTGGAGTATCCTGTTTTTCAGAGGTGAAAGAGACTTGAGTCTGTTAGAGGCAGGCTGAATCTCATGTAAAGGTTTTGGATTTGTCTGAGTCTGGAGGAATGCAGAGGAATCCTTGCATGAGTCAGGTTTTCAGCCCCATGTTCCGCTAAGAAAGCCTAGGGGCTGTCTTTTGAAGCTACACTTTATGGGTACATTGCTGCCTGAGCATCACTTCCCATTAGCTGTGTAATAAGATTTTGTCCCTCTTGCCTGTTAATTATTTACCTTTGAGAGTACATTCATAGAGAAACATGACTTATTTAAGGAAAAATGAAAAGCTTTTGCGAAGGATGGATGCTTTTTTCTCTTTCTTTTTTTTTTCCCGGGAGTTGAGTCCCTTATAAGACTCAGGCTGAAGAACAGATTGCTGTGAATGGGAAATTTTGCAAATGAGCATGTTCAGCTCACAAAAGGTGAGGCAGGAAAGGGGATGTAGCAGTTCCAGAGTGATCTTGTAACTGTCTGTACAAGGGTTTCTGCACAGGAGGGGCTGAGGGAAAGAAGGAGGATTGGTACAGAAAAGCTTATTCATGAAGCCACCAGTGGAAACAGGATGTGAGTTTGAAATGCAGTGTTACTTTCATAGAAGCAGACTCCGTGCATGGTATCAGCGGGTTCACACATGGTCTGGGCTGATAGCAGTTCGTATGGTAAGGGTGTGGTTTTTATCGTGGTAGGTAGTAAACAGCTGCACAAAATTTAATCATGCTTACAGAGTCAAGTGCAGGCTGCTGTCTCTGAGTTGTCTGGTTGCTGAGCCAGGGTGGAATATCTAAAAGCATCTGAATCATTTAGAAGCACAGCTCTTAATGACTCTCGGATGAATACTTGCTCCTTCACGTGTTGCTCCTCTCTAGTTGTCTCTACAGTGCTGTAGTTATGCTGAGTCATTTGGGGAGCAGTGCCAAGGGTTCCTTACTGTCCAGGACAGCAAATAATGCAGAAACAAAAGGAGGGCATTTGATAGACACTGCTCTTCTCATGATTAAGTGTGTTTGTAGTAAAAGGGCAAGGACCGTTCCACGTGGGTGAAGGCTAGCAAAGCCATACAACCATCAGGAGGGATATGTGGAAAGGTGGTTGATGCCAGACTTGATTTTGTTGCTGATTTGTGTATGGGTAGATCTCCCTGTGAGCATCCCAGGAAAGAAAAGGAACAGAACAGGAAGGTTCAGAGGTGAGATCAGCCCTGAGGAGCCCACTGTGGCTGTCACTAGCCTTGAAGAAGAGCCTGGTCAGCCAAGAGTGTTACAGGAAGTGACAACAGGAAGCTGCCAGCATTTCCATGGGCTACTGCAGTGTGTTCCTCTCCACTGTCCTCTCAGAGCTGGATTGTACAGGAGGGATTCCTTTGGCTCTCCCAGGAAGTTCTGGACAATGTGTCCTCCACATTTTCCTCTCAGGAGAGACTTTACAATGCTAGTTCAAGATGCAACCTGCTGACAAAAAAACTGAACAGTTGGGGTAATTCATTCTAATTCCACGTGGCCAAAGCCCAGCCCTTAGATGGGAATTGTTCTGCTGCTTCTGGAAACTCAGTGAAATTGTTCAAATGAGTCATTCTAAAAGGAGGAGCGGTGCAGCAGGTTTATTGTAGACATCAGAGGCTAAAACAGAGGTTGCTTTGTATCTCCCATGTCTTTTACGTCCACCTATTTGGCCTTGTTCCCTGGGGTGGCTTGAGTTGTGGGTTGCCCAGTCAGATTTTGCCCAGCTGTGTGGGAATCTTCCATACAGCTCAGAAAATACCATTCATTAGCTACACTCCGGTAATGTCAGGAGGCCAAGTGTGGGGCGAGTACACGTGTTTGCCCAGATGCACAGTTACGTGCAAGCACACACAAAGAGCTTGCAGTTAAAATCTACGTGCCCTTCTCTTTTTAACAGGGGAAGACAGCCCCAGCTGTGTATACAGTTTGGTGTTTCCCTTTGATCTGTGTTTGTTTCCAGTGTTTCTCATAGAGTGGATCCTGGCGCTCCTCAGAGCTGTCTGCCCTTTTCCAAGTTTGCAGCTGTGTAACTGCACACAGTGAGGCTTGCTGGGGTGTAACCGGTTTCAGCAGTTTGGGGTGGGGGGGGTTTCTCCTCCCTGCAACCCCTCCTGTTATTTGCTTTGCTCCTGTCCTTTCCTTGCCAATGTGCACTGCAGGGAGCTGTCTCCATTCTGCTAATGGAAACAGTGCCTTGCAGATGCCTCAAAATCCTCCCTTTTACTTTGCCCGCCTGCTCCCACACGCATAGCATTAATGCCCTTTGCCAGCTGCAACTGCCACTCTGGAGCAGATCTTCTGCTCTGTCACCCAGGTCAAACCTCAGAGAGGTTTCCACAGATTTGGCACACTGCCCCTGCAGCTGGCTCAGGCCCTGTACCTAAAGGAGAGCAAGAAACTCTGTTCTTCGGATTTCTGTGGTTTCTAAATTTTTCTGAAGCTGTCAGAGATGGGGCTGAGAGGGGCCTGCAGTGCTCATTTGGACCCCTCACCCCAAGGTAGGAGAAGCTCGATCAAAAGCTTTTCTGGCAGGTGCCAATCTAGCATGGCCTTAAAAGCATTTGACAGCAGGATTGCACAGGGAAGCAGTGCAGCCTATTGCCCTGATTAACTGTGGTTACTGCTATAAAGTTTTGTCTAACGTCTGACTAAGAAGAAAATTATTTCAGCATTGTTCTAGGGAAGAAAAAAAGTCTTCCAAAGCTGAGTGTCTCTGTGAGTGTGAAGGAGAGAGTCCCAAATGCTGAATATAGCAGTCAACTTTCATAGCAAGAATCACTCTGTTAGACCCTCAAAGTATGCTGAGGAGTTCTGGCTGAGATAGGCAAATGTGGGGAAAAAACCCACTGATCTTTTGTTTTTCCAGTGCATGTGTTTCCCACTTCACCTAACCTAAAGAGCAACTTCTATGCCAAAAAAGGCGGGAAACTATATGGGAACACTTTGTCTCCCATGGGTATTCTACATAATGTGACCCTCTTAGGTACTGCGCAGAGCCTGTTCTCTGTGGTGTGACCTCTTTTAAACTTTTCTTGGCTTGGAAAAGCAGCTTACAGGCTTGGTGTTCACTGGAAAAGCACATATGGGGATACATTTCAGTGAAGGGATTGCAAAAGGAGAGGAGAAGCAAAATCTTGTATCCAGTGTCATATCCTTCAGGAAAATGTGTGAAGGCTCTCTGGAGTCAGGAGTGTCTTTGAGTTGTGTGTTGGAAAGATCTCTGAGAAGAGTACATGTGGTGGGGAAAGAGGGGAACGGGAAGGAATTTGGACTGTGTTGGGCACACTGGAATGATCAGCAGCAGTCAGAGTGGAAAGATGCGGTACACAGCAGGGGACTCCCATAAGCTCTCCAGTCGGGCTCCCAGGTCTGGGCAGACAGCGCTGGCTTGTGCTTTCCCTCAGCCATCCAGGGAAAGCAAATTGCATGAGGTTCTTAAAGGATTTTTTTTTTTTCATTTCAAATGAGATTTTTTTTTAATTGTTCTGTTATTTAAAGTGAAAAATATGATTCATCTTGCCAACTCTTGTAATCTTCCCTGCAATTCTGGTGATACTCGGGGCATCCCAGCACCCAGAGTCAAGTGGAGCCCTCCTTAACTAAAACTCAAGCTGTGTTAAACCATGACCCCCCCACAGAGAACCAGTGTATGAGCCAATGTAACCTATGTATTTTAAAAACAGAAAGAAAAAGAAGCATCTTATGTAGGTGTTTATTTGGTTTTTTTAAGTCATGTGATATCTGAGCTACTGTGGTATATGTTTTTTTTATGGGACCTAAACCATCATCTTTTGGCCACATGGGATTAACGGTAGGACATCAGAAACTAAAGATTTTAAAGAAATAAAAAGTTTTATGACTGCTTGATTGCAGTGTCAACAATACAGCCTTCATGTTGTCTTCCTGATTATGACTAAACTCCGTTTGAAATTCTGTCTTGAGAATTTCTTGGGACAGAGGTAAGAGAAGACCTCAGATAGATTTTTGCTGCATATACAGAGCAATGAGGAGTTACTGATCCCTTTTGGGAAATGTGGCCATGTTGTGCTCAGAGCCTTATTAAGTACCAGAGAAAGCTGGATGAATTGGCTTCCCAAAGAATCCTAATCTCCTGGCTCTTCCCACACCTTTGTCATTGCTGAGCTACATGAGTGCCTGGAAACCAAGAGCAGATATAGCTGTGCAGTACTCCATGAAGGAATTAGGATTAGCTCCATTTTGTGGATGAGTGGTGCGTGCTTCAGTTCCTCGAGGGATTTACCTGGGGTCATGCAAGCTGTCTGTGGACAGGTCTCCTGATTCTCACTTAAATGTCTTGCCTGCTGCATAACCCTTTTGTGCTTGTGGAAATGTTGTCTCCAGTTTACTGCTTTGCTCTTTCTGTAAGTGCCTGCAAGCTCTGCCAGCTGCTGGCTAGCACAGCACTAGGAAAGTCAAAAGCTTCGTCCTTCTGGTTTGCAGTTTGGCTCCCATGCTGAGGAAATCCACCACAAACTCTCTCTAGGTGAATTGTCTTTGGAGAAAATCACCTTTTTTGTTGTTTTTTAGCTATGATTTTTAACAGTAGTGTTCTTTGAAACCAACAAAGAGTCATCCCAGGATGGGATGCAACATAGAAAATATCTGATGGTGAAGCAGTAGTGAATCTTGCCTAAATTCATGAGGCCCTGAGAGTGACATAAGCACTACAAAAACGCAAGGAAGGAGGGTGTGACTGTGATTATAAAGTGGTGCTGCTGCAGGTATTTCTGTAAGGTCGTGTGGTTATTTTCTTAATAGTGCTCTGACAGCTGAGCAAATGGAAACCAGTTTCCACCAAACCAGAGGAGTAGGTGTTCCAGCTCCCCTCTCTTTTTCTTTGTCTTTTTAAATTATTTTTCTCTCCAAAACAAGCCATGAACCTTTCTGTGCCTGGTTTGTTCCAAGTGGGGTCCTAACCCTTTTCCTACTGGGACAATACAGGGTCAGCAAGCGTAAGGCAGCTAATCCTCCTACAAATGTTAGTTTACTCAACTACAGCTGTTCTTGGTTTGGGGGAATCAAATTTGTATCCATTTGTGGCATTGAAGACCCAGACAGGGTCTTCAGGGTCATAATGGTCTTCAGCTGATCAAAAGCTCACTAGGTAGAGTGTACTGTGCTTAATATAATGATTTTTTGAGCCCTGTTGAAAGCACTAGAAGTTTTGTTGTGGAGCTGAAAGAAATGGAGCAATTTTCATGTGTTACAGATACATTTTGTCTTGCTTCCAGCTCAGGGAAATTATTTCCAAGTAACCAGCTCCATGCTTTTTCCTTGTTTGAGGTTTGAGCCGTCTTACATCTCTTGGCCTTCACACACTCCTACAGGAGAGAAAGAAAATATAAGGAAGGTGCCAAGTTAAAGGGGAAAGGGCAAGGCAGGGGGTTTGTGTTGTTTTTTCCCCCCTGAAGTTTATATTGTTTTAATTTTCTAGGCAATAAACTTGGCTCCTATTTGGAAGAACTGTATTGAGAAAGAGTTTGTATTAGCACATCATACCAGCTAAACAGAGGCAAGGTGTGTTTTCACACTCTCTGGTGCTTCCTTTCAAAAATACTTTCTTTTCCTGGTACCTCTGTATGTGTGAGATCAGGACATGGCTCACAGGACCTGCTGTCAGTGTGCTGGGATCTGTGCTCTGTTCAGGCTCCCCTCCTGAGTAATATGTGTAGGTAACTTGAGTTAAAACCATTTGTCACTTAATATTGGCTTACTCCTAGCCTCTTGAAATACAGTATTGCTGGTTTTTCTGTGCAAAAATCCATATCCAGTAGGAAAAGTACTGCTAGGATCTCTTAAGTTCTTCTTCCTAGTGCTTTTTTTCCGAACATACATCTAAGAGTGACCTTCACTGGTAATTCATTTTCCCTGGGAAGTTTGAGGTTAAATTTAAAATTATTTTACAAGGTGAAATTACATGCACTGCTTCCTTTGTTCCAGATGTATGCCCTCTAGACCTGAAAGGTGCAGTAGATATTTGATGACTCCTTAAATATTTCTGACAGTGTGAAGAGATATTAGATGAAGAGCACATGCTTTCCTTTTGGCATAAAAGATTTTGTGTAAACAAGTATGCCAAATGGTCACATTCTTAGAATATATTTTTGTTAGGAATTTTCTTCCATGAGGTGAGCTTCAGAAGAATAGATGTATGGGATGGAAAAATTCTTAGTAACTATAACTTACCTGAGTAATTTAAAAAATTATGTTAATGACAAAAATAACTTTTAGTACCAGATCAGTATCTCTCCTTGATATTGACAAATTTCCCACTCAGGATTTTAAAAACAGGAAATATGTTTTCCCAAATAACAAGTTAGTAGCATCCTTTAGTCTTTCAGTGATGTACAGATGTCTGTCTTATAAAGCAAATGCTTGCTTTTTTAAGCTGCTTAATGAAAGTACAAGTTTGAAACCTGACTGTATTTGGAGGGCACCAAAGTCCAAGGTCTCTTTCAGTAGTATTGCAAAGAAACAGAGGCTGTTTGTGTGTACTTTTATTGTTATGACACCCTGTGGACCATGGGTAGCTTTTCCACTGTAGGCAGACCAGTCCCTGGCTACTCTCCAGCTGCCTGCTGGGAAGCTGTCTGCTACCTCGGGTTCTGCCAGGCTCAAGTGCAGGCATGGGCCCTTCAAGGGTCTCTGCAGATCCTTGCTAATTCATCTGTTTTCTGGTGTGTACCATCTTCGATTTCTTCCAGAGAGGCTGGAAGGACCTGGTGGCAGTAGGACTGAGCTGAAGAACTTTCCCATGGCCTGGCAGTTCTAGAGGCCATTAAGGATTATGGAGTGAGAGCATCTCTGCTTCTCAGTGTCTGACTGCAGAAGCCTTGCAGGAGCCCAAACGTCATTTCAAAGGCATGGTGCTTAGCCAGGAAACCTCTGAACAGAATAATCAAGAATAGCTGGAGAGTTTGGAAAATCTTGGCTATCTTTGCTGGTGGCCTAATTCTAGCAGTAAGGCTGAAAATCTGTAGGTCGCAGCAAAGCAGGTTAGTGCCTCCTCTGCAAGGAGGCAGGTTTCTGATGAATGGCACAGCTGCTTTGCAGGCGTGTTGGCAGCATGCAGGAGGACGCTGCACTGACTTGGCGGCTGTGAGCACACTGTGTATCCCTAGAAGGATAATTACAGTGGTATTAGTGAGAACCAGGGCACAGGACACCGCTGGCTATTTAAAGAGCAGGTCTATTTTTAACCACCTTTTAACAAAGATGGAGTTTTTATTAGACTGGGCTTTGTAATTAACCAGCCTAGGCTGCATGTTGATGTTTACAGCTTACTTTGCATGTTCCCTGATAGTCAAATGCAGGATTGTAGCCGTATCCTACAGCCGGGGCAGGAAATTGCAATACCAGCATGGTTGGCAGCACAACTGAAAAGTTGCTGGCAAATGATCTTGTGCAGGAGATATGTACGTGTGGCTGTACCTGCAGCACCTGGGCTGTGTTTTTAAGTCAGAAGGAGAATGTGATGCAGAGAATTTGTGGCCTGTGGTGGCTGTAGGATTTAGCATGTTGTTGTGAGCACAGCTCAGCCTAAAAGGGGTTTAGCTGGTAACATTGTCTTTTGTGCTACAGTAAAATGGAGTTAATTATATTCACCAGGGATTAAAATACTGGTCATTAAAATGACCAAGATCATTAATAGGAGATCCTCAATATTTAAGTCCAGGGGGAAATCTGCTCCAAAGCATCTGTTGCTATTTGACATCTTTTAATATTGCTTGCGAGGAATGGCATAGATGAGCTGGGAGGAGGGAAGAGAAAGTGGCAGACGAGCACTGAGGTCGGTGCTAGATCTGTATGAAAATGAAGGAGTGAGAGAAAATGCCAGGCATTGATTGACTCCATTCCTCTGCTGGGCAGATGGCCACCTATGCTGCTCTCGTCACCTTCTCATTGTGAAGCCCAGGCTGTTGCATTTGATCTTTTTCTACTGAGTTGAAGCAGCCCTGTCTCATCGGTGCCTTTGAAGATCAAAGGATGAGCAGTCATGTTACCGAGCAACTGTGAGTTCACTCTGGAGGAGGCACCTTCCAAAATGGCATAATTTTTATTACTGTGAGCACCAGTATTCAAAAGTTTTTGACATTGTCTTGCCTAGGTTTGGAAGTCATGAGATTACAGATAGTCTCTTTATTTAAATAATTTTTTTATTCATTTAAATGAAGCTTCTGTCTTCTAGCCATATAGTTGAAAGCAGAAAACCTCAAGATGTGCAACAAATAGGATCCAAAGGCCCAGAAGTTGTGTTGTGAATAAAATTAGTTCCGGATACATCACTTCAGCTTCAGAATCCTAGTTTTGCTTTAGTATCATTATTTGGGATCTGCTTGATTTCGGAATTCTGAGTGCAGTCACGGGAACCTGTTTCAATGTCTATGCATTTGGCAACTGTATACTTGTTCCAAAGAGCTTCCAGTCCAGGAGACCGTCAGAGGAGAGGACAGAGACAAAGCCTAGATAGGCTGAAGGATGGCAGCTAGCGATAGCAGAGCAGAGCAAACAGTGCCGTCAGAGAACGGAGTGAACTGGAAGGTGATAGACTCAGTGTGAGATGAGAGCAATCCTGCTCCCTGAAGTGCCCTCTAAGATGAGGGTGGGACTGCCAAGTTTTCAGAAGTGTCCTGTTCACAGCTGTGTCTGCAGTGCTGTGACTTTGAATCGTGGAAGTGGATGCTCTCTCATGTGTCCGTGTAACTCAAAACGTATGTAGGCCACCCTGCACCCACTGAACAGTGTGATTTGCACTTAACATCTGCACAGTGTGGACAGACTGATCAGCCACATATACAGCCACAGATACAGCTAAAACTGTCAGTTACCACTCCAGACTGCAGCCCAGGAGACACCTGTCCTGCAGGAAATCCAAATCTTTCAGCCAGATCCCCTGTATTTCACCAAAGGATTGGAGGCTGCCTGATTTTCCCTCCCTCCATCCCTCTCTTTGGCTTTTTGATTTTTGAAAACCTTGAAGTAATTAATTTGCCTTCAAAATCATAACAGGAGAGCCCTCTCAGCAATGCTCAGTTTTATACTCAGAAGGATCCCAGGAAACGCAGAGATTTTGACAGCTGTGTGATGTGGAGAGAGCCTGTCTTTCTCCAGACTGCAGTAGTAGGCTGGAAAGATCCACATTGGAATGGACCAGTGGTGGCAACACATCACTTGGCACAAGGTTTGTTGGTCTTGCAGCTTCTGTTTGCCAAGAACCTGAAGCTCTTCCAAAGTTGACATCAGTGATGAGTCTCCCCATCTAGAAGAGCTGGGAGTAGAAGTAATTTCTGTGTGTCTGTAAGGTGCACTTGGCCATATGCTCACGCTGCAGTGCAAGGCCACACAGGGCTCAGGGCAGGGTTTGTTGACGGCCTCCTTCAAAGTGTACAGTGGAGAGTGTGGGCAGTACATTTTCAGGTAAAACCCTTGCTTTATGCTTACCTTAAGGCTTGCAGCTTCTGTTACAGATGGGGAGAAGGGTTTGTGTGCCCCAAAACTGGCCATTTTTTCCTAAGTGTTTCAGTTGTTTGGTAAGATGCTCTCTTTCCCAGTGTACCTGGTTTTGGTTTTGTCGCTGAGGTGGCCTTTGGACAAAACACTGCAGTTGAGAAGTACATCAGTACATTGCTGTTTTCTTATGCATTGTGCCCCCCCTTATCTGCCTGGTACATGGCTTGTCACCAGGCAGAGGTGCATTGATTTATGTGACTTTGAAAAACTGCATTGCCTTGGGGTTGGGGTGTTTTTAATATTTCTATTATTGTTCTTACCATTGTTAGGTCATAGATCTCGTCATTTGTGGTTTGTTTTTCCTTTGCCCTTGATTTGAGAATTCAGTTGAGTGCATGTTCATCTCTAACTTTTGCAGACAGACCTGACATGGTTAAGATGAGGCTGAAAATGTTGCCCATAGAACTTTTTTGTTCCTTTAAATTCCTATTTATAGTATGTTGTCAGGTCTTTTTATTGCCGGTCTTAAATTTTCATTTCTTTGTTTATTTTAAATGGTAGCTCTTTACATTTAAAAATCTAAATAGATGAATGATTTTTTCAATTAATTTTCATGGCACATTTTATTAGCATTTGGAATACAAATACTCCTACATGCCAGGGAGCCATCGGTAGAAATTGACTGGAAACAGTCAGATGAGCAAGTCTCCTCTTCCAACTGGGAGCAAACGCAGGAAAATAATCATGAGAAGAGACCAGATTTAAAATCCAAAAGCGGGGCTTGTTGTGAGTGATTCCACAGCTCAGGTGGAGAATATTAGCTTTTAGCTGTGTATTTGTGAGTCAGATTTCCTTCTGAAACACGTGTCGGTGGTGCCCTGTGGAGTCGGGCTGAGCGGGTGTGAGTGTGTTTATTGCAGGCTGGCCGGGCGCCGCCGCAGCATCACTGCGTGGCCGGGGGGGCCGGGGCTGGGTCACTAA